>NC_044066.1:11583096-11688096 GCF_902167405.1 Gadus morhua | reverse complement strand
CAGCTCCTTCTACATGGCGTATTCACACAAGATACCGAGATAAACACTAAACACACACGCAGTGATACAATCCCCATGAGAAATCACAAGCCAGAAGAGACGAGATGATATCCTGAATTCCCCTCAGAATTATCACTCTCTCTCTCTCTCTCTCTCTCTCTCTCTCTCCTTCTCTCTCTCTCGTCTCTCTCTCTCTCTCTCTTCTCTCTCCTCTCTCTATATATATATATGTGTATAAACATATATAGTAAATTATTTCCCCAATATTGATGCAAAGCCTGACAGCAGATTTCTCACATGAATTCTTTGCACGAGAAATCGGACAAAGATGAATTGAAACGTTTTTTTCTCGCCACTTATCTACGTGCCGAGCTTTGAGGTTCCCAGGAGCCTAACATGCACATATCTCCCCGTGCATTAATGCATGTTTCACCCCCACTGTGTCATTTACATGGACTCCCGAGTCCACACACACACACACACACACACACACACACACACACACACACACACACCACACACACACACACACACACACCACACACACACACAACACACACCACACACACACAGGCGTCTGTGTCGACCGTTGCGCTACAGCGAGCCAAAGTCGACGCGCTACACCGCCTTGCCCTCTTTTTTCTTTCTGTTTCCAGCTAATTTCTTTGTACTTACTTTAGGGCCTGTGCGGACAAAGCCTCACTGTTTGTCTAATCGTTACCACATTCCACTTGCCTACGTACCGAAACACTTCTATTAATGCATATCATACACACACTCACCACACACACACACACACTCCGACACACGGTATGATAATTCCAACCCCAGAAGGGACATCATAGAGTGTTTAAGCGAACCGGGGGGGGGGGGGGGGGGGGGTGGGGGTGGGGGGGGGGGGGGTGGCGTGATGAATAGAGGAACCTGCGGGCAGCAGAAACACGGACCAAGAGAGCAAATACGAACGTTTTCTCAATCCTCGTTTTTTTTTTGTTGTTCCCGTTATGCTTGCCGTTAATTAATCCCTTTTAAAGGTGCTTATCTATGTAATTTTACCTTTCAAAACGGGCCAGTCACGCAACCAGAGAACTCCCCTGACTAGGTGGGCCCCGTCTATTTACCCTGTTTTTTTTTTTATACCGTGGCTTCTTTAAACCCGCTTTTTAATTTTTCACCACAGGAAAACAAAAAGAAAATAGGTGTCCCCTTCTTCCCTCTATTTAACAGCGCCTCAGTCTAAAGTATAATTGTGAGACGAGGTTTCACCGTTCCAAACCACTCGTGTTTGAGTTATCACGATATGCACTCTTTGACGTATCACTTTACAACTCCAATGAAATACATGTCAAGTCTTTTTACCCCCCCCCCCCCCCAACCCTTAACTCCTACCACACACGCACACGTACGCTAGCACACGTACACGCACACACACACACACACACACACCACACACACACACACACACACACACACACACACACACACACATCACCACAACACACACACACACACACACACACACACACACACACATTTCACAGACTCGTTTTTACATTTTTTCATTGAAATTCTCTGAGCGGTGGACTGAATCCACCATTTTTTTTCTTCTTCTACTTCTTCTTCTTCTTCTTCTCTCCCTCCGACCGACTCCCTTCAATATATCGATTTCTTTTCAAGTGTAGTCACCTATTTCCTATCTGGCTTAATTACGTTTCCCCCCGCCGGGGGAGTTTATTTTGGGAACTTTATTGGTTTTCCCGGCGGTTTCAGGTAGAAGAGGAGAGGGATGTGATTACCGCTGGGGTCTAGGCCGTATATACTCCCCCCACCCGCCCCACCTTTCCCCCCCCCTTTCCCCTTTCCTTACCGCCCGGCCGCCTGCCCGTCTCCCGCTCACGCGACCAGTGGAAAAAATACCGGAATGCGGACGGCTATCGCTCTCTCTCCATTTCAACGGAGATGCCGTCTTTCTCCCGCGACTCCCATTTGTGTCGAAACATCTTAGAGGGCTCCATCGAATCCCCCTTTCTCCCTGCTTCTCTCATTCTTCTACCATCCCGGATTTCCATTGGTATTTATATTATTTATGTATTTTCTAAACGGCTTCACGCCTTAAAAAGAAATAAAAAAACATCACAGTTAGGGCCTCCTGTGAGTTTCCCTTTCTTTCTTTTTTTTTTTTTTTTGAAAAATGAGTATATTACTTCCTACTTCTCCCCCCCCCCCCCCCCCCCCCCTGCTACACCCCCCACCCCACCTCCTTTTTTTTCTTTCCATCTTTTGTCACAATAAATATTTCCATTATATGCAATTATTATCTAGTGACCAAGAATGGATAAAACCCGTCTTGTTTTCATTGTGGCGTCGCAGGGCGCGCGTGACTGGGGGGGGGGGGAGGGAGGAGGGAGGGAGGGAGGGAGGGAGGGAGGGAGGGAGAGGAGAGAGGAGAGAGGAGAGAGAGAGAGAGACGAGAAGAGAGAGAGAGAGAGAGAGAGAGAGAGAGAGAGAGAGAGAGAGACGCCCCTCATTTAAAGAGTAAATAATCTCCCATTGCATTCTATTATTTAAAACCGTGGCTTGAAAGAGACAGTATTAACTTATAAGTAGTCAGAAGTTACTTACTTTAAATTCGAGGTCTGTGGGGCTGGGTAGGGGGGTTGGGAGGTAAGGATGGATGGGGGGGGGTGGGGGGTATAGGGGTGGGGGCTGAGGCTCTGCTCAGCCGACTTTCCCCCCCCCCCCAAATTGCTGACATAATTACATGAATGTAATTTTTTTTCTTTTTTTTTTTATGACTCACAAGGAAAATCTCGGCATTTTCACTGAAGCAGATAATTAGAGTTGGAATAAAGCAGGGGGTGGAATAATTAATACATCAAAACTAGATGAACTTTTTCTAATTATTTTTATTTAATCTCCATTCTAATTATTGTTCTAGTCGGCCGGGCGAGATTGCCTGCTCTCATTCTGGCGGTGTGAAATGCACCCGTAGCGCTGAATACGCGCGCCGGTGAAATGGCAACTGAGCGTGGCGATGGGAAGGAACCACAGAGTCCCTGCTCTCTCTCTCTCTCTCTCTCCCTCTGTCTTCTATCCCCCCATTCCTTCTCCACCACCTCCACCCCCCCCCCCCCCCCCCCTCACGACTACTCCTCCTCGCTGATTGAACTGTAATTTAAAAAATGTTCCCCTTTGCCAACACAAACAATTTGCATACACCTGCCACCATTTTTTTTATTTAGTTATTTATTTCCTTATTTATTTCTCTCTCCGCCAAACCCAATGACACCCCCCTCTCTCTTTCTCTCTCTCTCTTTCTTTCTCTCCATCTCTCTCTCTCTCTCTCTCTCTCTCTCTCTCTCTCTCTCTCTCTCTCTCTCTCTCTCTCTCTCTCTCTCTCCATCTCTCCATCACGCTCTCTCTAGCAATCTCTCTCTCTCTTACTCTCTCTCTCCGCGGTGCGTTTCTCCAAATGTACGGCAGCAATCAATATTTCCCTCCGACTTTAAATGAGTTTGTTAATTAGCCTAATGTGGTTCGGGCGGAGGCTGTATTTCCCGCCTTCACTATCTATTTGCAAACGAGAGAGAGAGAGAGAGAGAGAGAGAGAGAGAGAGAGAGAGAGAGAGAGAGAGAGAGAGAGAGAGAGAGAGAGAGAGAGAGAGAGGCTGTGTGTTTGTCTAGGTGTGTATTTGTTTGCTTGCTTTAAAAGTACCGAGGGGAAAGTAACGTGTGCGTACGCGTGTGTGTTTGTGTGTGTCTGCGTGTATCATTGGTGGAAAGAGTTGCTGACCACGGAGGAAAGTACTTTTTTTGCCACTTATCTGCGTTCCTGTCACCTTACCAGGAACCCCTCCTCCTGTGCGCAGGCAGCGACACATCAGATAAGACGGCGGTTTATAATGCTGATGCAAACACAATTAACATCTAAGCACATACACACATACACACACACATGGGATACACACACACACATACAAATACATAGATACACAAAACACACGCACACACACACAAACACACACACACAGGATACTCACCCGCATACAAACACACACACACAGACACACGGGATACACACCCACAACCATACAAACATACACACACATACACACGACATGCGAGTACAAATAGATATAGGTGGATACACAAAATACACACAGATACACGGGATACACACCCACATACATACACACACAAACAAGTACAAATAGACAAATACATGGACACACACGTACACACACATACCTGCATACATAAAATACACACACACACACACACACACAAATGTATGCACAAATATGTGCATGCATAAATACATACAGAAAATACACACAAACACATACATACATTTAATAATGATTATAGTAAAGGTATTTTTTATAACCCTTTCCAAGGTACCCAAATTGCTTTACATCTTGAATAAGTATGTTTGTGTGTGTGTGTGTGTGTGTGTTGGGGGGAGGGGGGGATGGTTATGACACCTTTACCGTGTGTGTGTATAGAATACACATACACACACACATACATGAGCATGGCAAGAGTGGACACAAGGACTCCCACGCATACATATCACACGTGCATTGACATGCACACACATTCAACTCCCACAGACACACACGACACATTAAACCTAAACCACCAAACCATATACGCAAACACACACAGACACACCCGACACCCAATTTTGAACAGCATCTGGCCCTGATACAGGTGCAGTCAGAAGAGTCTCTCTAATATGAAGACTAACGAGCGCAAGAAAAACCTCAGCCGTCCACACCATAACCAAACATCCATAAAGACAAAGGTGACGGTGTTACTTACAGACACACAGCCCTTCTTCCCCTGCAGAAGAGACGGAGGAGAGAGTTTCTCAGTGAAGTCTCCTCACCCGTACAACGGGGCCCGTCTCTCGCATGGCGTCTTGTCGTCTCTTTTATGCGTGTGCAGGCGTTTAGCGACGGCAAGCCGTCATCCCGATGCTCGGATTGCATGAGGGAACACAGAGAAGAGGGGAGAAGGGAACTAATGCAACTCAGCCGAATCAAGAATAATAATAACACCAAAACATTCATCACAAGCATGAAATTAAAGTAATTCCTCGCTTTCCCCTCATTCTCTCCCTCTTTCTCTCTCCCTCCACTGTATCCGGATTGCTTATTGCGGCAGTGTGTGTATTCACTAGATTAAAATTGACGCTTGATTAATACACAAAACAAGATCAGATTTAATTAGCATCAGATTTAATTGAGGCCCCTACTACACTCTTTTTTTTTACACACACACAGACACACACTCCCAGTGTAGATAGAGATGATCGCAAGGCTTCTATAATTAAACAAATTGGAATGTAAATCTACTAGTGCCTTTCAACAGTTTGATGCGCCTCTCAGCCCAAATCTCCCCATTCAAAACAAATATATTAACACTATTATATTCCTTTAACATTGATTAGAGTTTTGACAACAACGAAAAAATAAATATTAATAATCATTTGGGGAATAATTTAATTAAAGAGATAATGACGTTTGAATGAGGAACAAAAAATAACGTGTGATATTTTTGACCCTGTACGAATGGGTTTTGATGAGTGCAGTGTGTCTGTTTAATTTGCTTTATACTTTCAACGTCTATTTGTGAATATATCCAAACAAAACTTAATCTAGATTAATAGTCAGGAGAAAAGAAGAGCTCATATCCTGTTTAATGAAATTATAATAACCCCCCCCCCCCCCCCCCCCCCCTCCACACAAACACACACACACACACACACACACACACACACACACACACACACACACACACACACACACACACACACACACAGAACAGCCTCAAAGCCTAAAACTGCTAGGTTTAATGTGTTTTCAGCTAGCAACTAGCCGAAAAATCTACTTTGTAAACGAGCGTGTGCTTGGAAGAAGTAAAGAAAAAAATCTGCTGATTTCCCAGCGCTAACACATCAAGATAGGAGATGTTTTGAGCTACTCGGTTTCAATAGTATTAGATGGAGGATGTGAGGGTCGTTTTTTTTGTCATTTCAGTAACGTGAGGTGCAGGTTCTTATTTCTTGTTTGTAAGGGGTTGATATTCCGCGTGCGTTTAGTATGGTATCATGATCCGGGAAGATAGCCCTCTTCCTTATCGCACTGTCGTATTATTTTCTATGGGCCAATATTTTTTCGGTATTATCAATGTAATCAGAAGTATCCGAGTGTCTGAGATGTGTATGCATTCGTGTGTGTGTGTGTGCGTGTACTTGTGTGTGTATTTACCTTGATCTGCTTCAGGAGAGTGTATACGTTCAGTGGGGAACGGGGACCGCGATAGAACAGCTGCGGGCCTCCAATAAGTATGTAGTGCCACCATGTGTCCGGTAAGGGTACTGCAGCCGGAATCGCCTCCCGTTCAGCCAGACCCCAAACACCTTTCCCCTGCCATCTTAGGACTAGGGACAATTGTGTGTGTGTGTGTGTGGATATGTCAGTGTGTTTATTCGTGTGTGTGTGTGTGTGTGTGTGTGTGTGTGTGTGTGTGTGTGTGTGTGTGTGTGTGTGTGTGTGTGTGTGTGTGTGTGTGTGTGGTGTGTTTCTCTTCTTTGGTGGGTATTCTCTTTGTTTAAATACCTGTTATTCTTTCTATGACCATACCCGTTATTGTTGTTTGCCCGAATGTACGTGCCCGTCTACACAACGTCTCTGGGGGGCTGGCAGGGGTTCGTCTCGGTGTCAAGACGACATGCTGGATCTCGCCGCCATGCGCCGCAGACAAAACACCCTACCAGATAACCCCCCCCCCCCCCCCCCCCCCCCCCCCCCCACAGAGCATCCTCACCGACCCACCCTTGATGTTGTGGAAGGCTTTAGGTAGTTGAATGGTTGGGCGAGGGGGATGTCAGGGACCGTAGCGGACCACATGCTGCTGTTACTCTGTGGAGGGGGACAAAGAAAACCTTGTTGATCGTTTGAGAAAATATTGTTCATTCGAAAAGATAGACTTTTGTCTTTGCTCTTCCCCCAAGTTTTGTTTTGAGTGTTTGCATTTGCATCTGTACATGTGTGTTTTCTCGTGGGAGTGTGTGTTTTTGTGTGTGTGTCCGTCAGTGAGTGTGTGTGTGTGTCTGTATGTGTGTGTGTTTGTGTATGTGTGCGTGTTCACGTATGTGTGTGTTCGTGTTCGTATTTCTGTGTGTATGTGTGTGTTTTCGCACGCGTGTGTGTCTTTGTGTGTGTGTGTGTGTGTGTGAGTGTAGTTCCGTGTGTGTGTGTGTGTTTGTGTGTGTGTGTGTGTTCGTGTATGTTTATGTGTTTGTATTTCCGTGCGTGTGTGTGTGTCTGTGTGTGTCTTCGGGTGTGTTTTCGTGTGTGTGTGTGTGTGAGAGTGTAGTTCCGTGTGTGTGTGTGTGTGTGTGTGTGTGTGTGTGTGTGTGTGTGTCATGGCGGGCCGCCTGGCGCCAGATGGATGAAGAAGACATGCCTGGGTTGACATCACCTGTGTGGGCGCCCTGTGTGTTTATGAATCAGCTTTATTCTCGCTTCCGATTATCCGCTTGTGTCTTTGAGGATGACCGACCGTGCCCCCAGGTAGGAATGAGAAAGGTGGGGGGGGGGGGGGGGTGGCGTGTGTAAAGCCGGGCACGCCTCTCCCTGAACCCTTCACCCAGACGTGACCCAGGAAATGTTTTTTAAAACGGCGACAGGGTTTATCTCCATGGCGACAAAAGCCTTGCACCATGGCTGTAGAATGAAAACAGTTTTGCGGTCAAGGGGAGGCCAAGAACATAGAGAAAATGGAAATATGAAAACAATAAACACACGTCGACCTGTTTGAAGGGCCGGCCCCCTGATGAACAACACTTGAGACAGTGGTTATTTCTTCGTTTCTTTTGCGGCTGAATTCTTTTTCGATTCACCCTCCTTAATAAGCGTGATTGAACTGTTCCTCACCTCTGACTCTGACGAGGAAGGAACATCTCTGTTGCTTCAGAAGAAAAAAAATGGTTAAAGACAACACACAACTCGACACGCCATCGCACGCCAGCGCCTCCGTCTCGGTCCCCTGCAAAGCGCACAACGACTCAGACACATGCAAGCACGCACACACACACACACACACACACGCACAGCCATCTGAGGACATTGCGTCCCCGCAAGTCTGCCGTGTTTACATAGTAGCACCGCTGAGCCTGAAACACTCCACTATTCCAGGCATGTGTTACACATTCAAGTGCCCGGGCCCATTGTGCCCCATTCACGGGGGCTTTTGTGTCGGTGAGTGTGTGAATGAGTGTGCGCGATGTGTGCGCGACACGAGGCCTAGTGGGTCTTAACTTTTCGAGGAGAGCTCCCCCCCCTCCCCTCTCAAGTGAGGGCTCGGTGGTTGGCGCTTGGCAGCCGCAGCACCGCGCGGGATTATTAGCATGCTGGTAAAAAAAAACAAAAAACAAACGCACACCATTGAAGTCAGCGTTTCGGAAACCCGGTGGAACATTCTCGGAATACACTGCGACCGACGGCCGCCTCGCCCAATTCATCCATCCATGTTAGCCCATACCCTCCTCCCCCCCTTAATCACTGGTTCCATTACCCATCATGCCCTTGACCTTGGAGGTCAGCGAGCTGGGAAGGAGGAAGCTTTAGCTGGTCAGAGAGTAAGGGAAGGATAGAGAGAGGGAGAGAGGGAGGGAGAGAGAGAGAGATGGCAGAAGGGATGTCGGGGGAGGGGGGGGGGGGGGGGGGGGGCTAGGCAGGAGGAGGGGGGAGGTTGGGAAGGCGGAATGGTGAGGCGCGGAGATAGATAGTGGAGGAGGGAGAGAGCGAGAGAGAGAGATGGAGGGAGAGGGATAGATATTGTGTGTGTGTGTGTGTGTGTGTGTGTGTGTGTGTGTGTGTGTGTGTGTGTGTGTGTGTGTGTGTGTGTGTGTGTGTGTGTGTGTGTGTGTGTGTGTGTGCACGAGAGAGAGTGAGAGGGAGAGAGAGAGAGAGAGAGGGCCTCAGCCCTGCGCTCTCTTATCTCTCCAGCTTGGTGGAGTTTTAAATTATTCATTCCCTGCTGCTCCCTCCGACTTACACATCTCCATCACATGGCTGCCCGCATCCGCCCGGGGAACAGGCGGTCGCCACGGCAACCTTATCGCAGATCGCAGATTTCGGCTCCAGAAATGAAATAAAAGAGGAAATTGGCTGTATTAGCATAAGAGGAGTCGGCCTGGAGTTGAATACACACATCACCCCAAAGCGCACAGCCGCCTCCCCCCCGTCCCTCTCTCCCTCCTACCATCCCTCGCCAACTCCCCCCCCCCCCCCCCCTCCATTTCTTATCAGCGCTGTCTGATCACTGCTCTCCCTTTCTGTCTTTTTTTTCTAATTCTGCCTCCCCCTCCTCCCTCTCCCCCCACCCACCCCCCACCCCCGCCCCCCACCGCTGCGTTCTTTGTTCCCCCTTCGCAGGGCGAGAGAAGAATGGAGAGGGAGAGGAGGGGAGGTGTGCGATGGAAAGAAAAATAGATGTGGTCGCAGTGAACTCTGACCTTTCCGAAGAGAGTAAACAATAAGCAATAACCTGGGAGCGGGGGGGGCGACTCCGCCTGGGCACAAAATGGCCGACTGACTGACAGCGCACTTTATTTCCTGTCCCATAAGTCTGTCTCCCCCCCCCCCCCCCATCCCACCTCTCTCCACAACACACACACACACACACACACACAAACACACACACCTCATAATGCTTTTTTTGTTATTATTCTTTCTTCATCTCTGTCCGTTGGGATTTGCCATCTTTCTCTTTTTTGTGTTGGGAGGAGGGGCTGTGAGCAGACTAAAGTTTGACCTTAAAGAAATTAAAAGGTTGGGGGTATTTATTTGGTTGCTCAGTGTTTGACTGAATGAAGCGGGTGTACAGAAGGGGGGGGGGGGGGGGGGGGGGCAGTCGGGGCCAATGTCATCAGTCCGGAACCTGGGTCCACATTAGCATCGTCTGTCAATAACATAATCTGGGACAGCCATCAGCAGGCCGGCCCTCCTCCGTCAATATGAGACGAGCCAAGGCGAGGTGGCACAAAGCAAGTGGGTGATAGACTTTATACCTCAATGAATGGCCATCTCTCCCTACCAACTCCTATAGTCCGCCAACAGCACCACCACCACCACCAGCACCACCAGCACCACCCCCACCACCCCCACCACCACCACCACCACAACCGCCACCACCACCACCACCACCGCCGCCACCACCACCACCACCACCACAACCGCCACCGCCACCGCCACCACCAGCACCACCACCACCACCACCACCACCACCACCACCACCACCACCCCCACCACCATCACCACCACCACCACCACCACCACCACCACCACCACCACCACCCCCACCACCACAACCGCCACCAGCATCACCAACGGCATCACCGCCCGGCTCAACAAGTCGCCCCCGTTCCCCTTCCTTCTCCGCCCGGCCCTCCGTCCCTCCGCCTCGCCTGCCCATCCATCCTTCGCTCCTCACGCTAATTGAAGTTAAACAGCTGCAAAATAGGCCCCTGCGCCTCTCCCAGATGGTTGTAAATGTCGCCATTCTCTCCCACTTAGATTGACACCCCCCTAGGGAGGGACGGGGTGTTTGTTATGGTAATCGCCTTCCTCCCGCGTGCGTCTTTTGTGAATGTTGCACCAGCAACCAGCGGGGAGGGGGGGGGATACACAGACGCCCATCGTGTTGACTTGCGGCACCCTGATTATCATCGCCATCGTCACGGTAACTTAGCGTATTGTTATTCTAAAAATATTGTTATCCTAAAGTTGTGTGTTTGTGTGTGTCCGTGTTTTTCTGTATTTTTGAGACTGTGTGTGTGTGTGTGTGTGTATTTTCAGTTGTAGGGTGCCCACCCGTGCACAAATAAAAGGCGTGACGAACCCCCTAAGGATTAACCAATGTGTGTTTTATCTCCTTCCCCTCCTCGGCCTCTCCCCCTCCACCTCCTCCTCCTCCGTCCCGCCCTCTCCTTTTATCTCTTTTATTTCCCCTCTCTCTCTTCGACGACCCCTTGTATGTGTGTCTGACCTTGGACTGAGTGTTGGTCCGCAAAGTCTCTGCGCTCGACAACAGCACACAAACAACACAATACATGTCACTTAAATGTTGTACAAAGGCCTGGAGTCTTGTTTGGATGTACTGGCTGATGCCAGCCCATCGTTGAGAGGGAGAGGAGTATGGGGCGTAACATGAAGCATTATCCTAAATTCTATGATGATGTCTATTCTTTGTCCATTCATCCTATGTGTCGGTCCAATATCATGTTCAAGGTTGGGCAGCTAGTGAGTCACAGGGGCTAGGAAGACAACGGTAATGCTGACACTATACAGAACACATTAACTCCACCGCAGACACAGCAGCCAAGATGGGAATCAAACCTATGTTACCCAACAGTTAGCAAGAATTCAGGAGCATGGCATAAAGTTCTCTTATCGTTCCCCGCTGTCTCAAGCAAAAAGGGAAAGAAGGCAGTATGTTGTAATGGATTTGGTGTTCGACGATTTGGTGTTCGATCCTCAATGTCTGCAGCCTAACCTATAGGCATCCTTGAGCAAGGTGCCCTTCTGCTCATTGACTGCGTGTGCTGTATCTATGTTGAGTGTAATCCGCTGTGGTTAATAGTGCTTGCTACATGTATACCTGTTAAATAGTAAAACGGTAGTGACATAGCAAGGGGAAGAGAACAGAGCCAGGGGAAGAGGAGATTCCCCAAGTTACTTTTTTCCATCAAATAATTATGAAATGATTGGTAACACTGTACAATTAGGGTACATTCATATTCCATGAATTAACATTATTAAATGCAGCATTAAGCATTATTATATAGCATTGGTAAAGGGGTTATGGGTAGGATTTGAGTAAGGTTAGGGGTATTGATTAAAATGTGTTTTAATCAACATGAACTTCATTATCTTCGTCAACATTAGTAACACCATTACTAAATTATAACTAGGCCATTAATTAACTGATAATTAACATTAGTTTATGCTTCATGGTTAGGTTTAGTAATGGTTCCTTATTGTAAAATGATACCAAATGTCCAAATCTTTGTTGTGGACTGATCCTAATCTACATGCCAAATTCCAAACACAGGATCTCAGCCTTTTTTTGTTCTCTAGGCTACAACACACCATAACAACAGCGCTCTGACTCCACTGTCATGCGTCGTTATGGAAAGGCGGGCAACGTTCCCGAATGCACACAACGTCTCAATTTGCTCATCCCGGCGTTTGTTCAGCGGTTCAAAACCTCTTTTTCCTTTTTATGTTTTTGCGGCCTTAATATCGCAACAATTCTGATCGCGTCTCCTCTGAGCATTATCCCCTATAAATAAAGTGTCTTCCATCTTATTTAACCCTCTTGTCTCTCTAAATACCCCCCCACACACACACACACACACACACACACACACACACACACACACACACACACACACACACACACACCCCGTCCCATCCTCTACCCCCTTCATAGCAGCACCAAGGCTGTTTATTCCTCAAGCTCTTAATCTGGTTAAAGTGGTGAATACTTTGGAGCAGAAGAAGAAAAAAATAAGAAAAGGCCATAACACGAAAGACAGCCTCATCGTGCCACAGTGCTGCTGGTGGTCTAAAAGCTCTCTCTCTCTCTCTCTCTCTCTCTCTCTCTCTCTCTCTCTCTCTCTCTCTCTCTCTCTCTCTCTCTCTCTCTCTCGCCTCCCTGTGTGTCTGTACATTCGATTACTGTGCCTGGTTTGGTTTGAGGCTGATCGCAGCCTACATGTGATTTCACATGGGCTATAGAGACACTGAGCCCCCGTGGCTCCCTCTCCACCCACACACAGTCTGCTGCCACCGCTGCTGCACCGAGCTGCACCAGGCTGCACACCTTCACAATCCGCTGTGTGGGTTTGCAGCGAACGAGTCTGTGCGTTTGTGGTTATGGTGTGTTTGTGTGTGTGTGTGTGTGAGAGTAGGTTTGAGAGAGAGAGACAGAGATTGACAGATGGAATGAAAGAACTAGTTGAGAGAAGAGAGTGTGTGTGTGTGTGTGTGTGTGTGTGTGTGTGTGTGTGTGTGTGTGTGTGTGTGTTTGTGTGCGCGTCTGTGTGTGTGAGTTTGAGGCCAGATCGTGAGACCCCACATGCAGTATGCCACTGGTACGCATACATGCGTTTGCACACATGCACCCACACTCACACTCTCACAGGGAACCACAGCAATTGACAAGGTGACTGTAAGAGACATTCTGTGAGACAAAGGCAAATCCCACAACCCCCCCCCCCCCCCCCACCCCCACCTCACCCAGTCCTGGAGCTCATCGTCCCCATAGCCTCCCTCGCACCCTGGCCCTGAGCAGATAACCACCAGCAGGGGCAGGCCGGCGCGCCCAGAGGGAGAGGTGGGGGGCGTCCGGTAACAAAAAAGGCAGGAGAGAGGAGTGGGAGTAACAGGGTTACCCCCTCCTGCCCGTTAAGTGTGGGTTGGCCGCTGTCACACTTGTGTTCTTCGTTTTTTTTCCCCCACCTCCTTACGCTAAGCAGTGACTGACATTGTTGATATATATGTGTTGTTTTTTTTTAACAGATATAAAAAGGACCCTCACTTCCTCCTGGTCCGGTCGGGCGGAGGTTCGCGGCATTTGGTCACACTGAATTTGTGCAAGCGGTGGTACTGGGGGAGGGGGCAACGGGGAGTTGGGAGGTGCGGTACAAGCAAGGGGTAGGGGGTGGGCCGCCACGTTCCTCCAGTTTGACCACCGGCGTTTGGGCTGCGCTGGTGGGCAGCCATGATAGGGACGTCGGAACAAAAGGGGATTTGTGACAGGAGGAATTGTCGAGCAGTAACAAAACAAGACGACAACAAGAGCCGACTGCAGAGCCTGGCTGGGGTTTGATTTTGATGTTGTTTTGCCCTGAGCTGGTGCAGGGTCCTGTTTGTTTCCTTCTCGTTTGGTTACACTTAACTTAGATGAACGCAAATAACAGAGAGCTAGAGAGAGAGAGACAGGGAGGAGAGGGAGAGATAGACCAACAATGATGTGAAAAGTTTGTGCATGTGTAAATCGAAAGTTAGCTGGAAAAAAATGACAGGTCTGTAGCGAAGAACAAAGAACTGACAGCCTCTGTCGCGGTTGAGCGGTTGTTCAACGATAGAAACTTGGAAACAAGGGATTTTTATTCAGTAGACGTCTTTAGTTTTGGTGCACGTGGGTGTGAGAGTGTGCTCCTGAACATGCGAGCACGTTGCATGTGAACCAAGGGGGTAAAGATAAATCGAGCCACTGTAAGCCACTCAGCTAGCCGTTATATTTGCTTGGAGGATGACTCCTTTTTGGTAGGTAGTTACCAGCGAGGAGATGATTGGCATTTTGGCAAGAGAGGAGGGGAGAGGGCAGTGAGACTATGACTGATAGACAATAGACTTAGGAGGACGAGGGGGGGATAAGGATAAAGTGGGCAGGTATTTGGTGCCATTTTGAAGACACTGATGAGAGTGCTTCTCTCTTAAAGGTTCTTTGAGGGTGGGACTTTGAAAGGAGATGTGATGTGGATTTACTCTCAGCCTACGATAGACGACACAAACTTTTTGGGATGGTTCACCGTGTTTGGCTTGCCAGCGGTTGTGGAGACGATGTAGGAGTAGCGAGCCGAATGAGACTTGCAGACAATGTAAGAGAAGTTGCATGAAGTAACATTATAAAGCCGACCGATTAAATGCTATTTTTTTAGTGTTGGTGGTTTTTGCGATGGAAATTGTTTGTTGATAGTAGGTTTTACCACGTCAAATCGCTATCTATTCATCAAAGGAAAAGTTAGCTTGTTTTTCTAGCCCTCTTGACTATGTTCAATCTTTATTCCGCTATACTTCTTGCTACCTCTACTCAGAGGTAAACAGAAGGCGGCATTCAAACGAAAAACTCGTACACGTCGCGCCAAAACCCGGGCTGTGCTAAGCGATCCGCCGCACACAAAGTTACCAAACGATGTTCGGTAAAATCCCACATCAGTTTGATTTCACTTAAATGTATTTATTTCCTCTCCTCTCCTTCCATACCGCATCCCCTCCACACATTGAACACGACTGGGGCTGCAACTTTGTGCTCGATTAGTTCAAGGATTTGGGCCGGGGAATCTGAGTTCGATCCGCCCTCCCTCAGTCGGAGACGCTTATCCGCACACTACACAGTGTGAAGTTCATGCGTCCGTAAAGCCCGAGTGGGCACATCGCAGCCAGGCTCCCTTAGGTGGGCGCAATTTCTTTTGCCTTCCCCCGCGGCGATTTGCCTTTTCCCCTCGCCTCTCATGCTGTCGGGGATCGGGGGGGAAACAGGCTCGAGGTGGACGTGGAGATTGCCGTTCCACCACCAACTCCCAAACTGGCTTTTCTACTCCCTTCTCCACATACCCCCCCCCCCCCCCCCCACACACACACACACACAGACATTCTAACTCCCATCCATACCTAGCCCACTCACAAGAGATTCACAAACTCCCCTTTTCTCTCTCTCTCTCTCTCTCTCTCTCTCTCTCTCTCTCTCTCTCTCTCTCTCTCTCTCTCTCTCTCTCTCTCTCTCTCTCTCTCTCTCTCTCTCTCTCTCTCTCTCTCTCTCTCTCTCGCCTCCTTTACCTCAGCCTGGTAATGCAATCAAAAAGCGAGCCCCAACAACCTCATCTCTGGAGAAATACAGCAGGAGGAATAGATGGAGGAGGAGGAGGTCACTGGGAGAACTTGGTCCATTTCATGGGCGGAGGGGGAGGGGAATTGATCCGGCAAGGGGCGATAGCCACACACACCCACACACACGCACGCACACGCACGCACACACTCTTGTACTTTTTTATTCTGGCTTTCAACTACTAGGCCTTCTGCTTCTACTATTCTCCTCTCTCTGCTCTCCCTCCAACCACAGATCTGAAGAGAGAAGAAGACCGTTATCTCTCTCTCTCTCTCTCTCTCTCTCTCTCGCTCTGGCCATGGGAACATCTCCTGCCCGGGACAGGGGGGTTAGATGAAGGGGGTTGATATACTACTACTGGCTGCTAGCTATCCAGCAAGGATATCACCTGATCATGATGCCAATCGGGAAACATACACACTTATTTTAACCATACACAAAGACAACAGAGATCCCCATGCATATATACAGTAAATATATATATATGTTTATGTCTACAGTGCATACAAACAATTATTTCGGTTTCCTTTATAATGTCAAAATGTCAATGCAAAAAAAAACACCTGGTGTGATACCAGACAAACCAGACACACACACCCAAACACACACAAGGAAACAGTAATCACTACGGCTCCATTGGTTTGGGGTCTGTGTCCGTGATCATAGCAGTGTTACTGGGTTTTGGCTGGTTGGGAAGGTACATGGGCCAAAATCTACTCACGTCCTCTCCAAAACAAACTCACACGCACACACCATCACACAAACCATCAAACACACACACACACACACACACACACACACACACACACACACACACACACACACACACACACACACACACACACACACACACACACACACACACACACACGTTTATTACATTGACATCTCTAAACTTACAAATGCACACAAATCTTACTCAATTGTGGATAGACACAGCTGTACACATACACTACAACTACAACATACACACACACGAAAGAAACTCCTACTTCAAAGCTATCTGATTGTGTGTGTGTGTGTGTGTGCACATAAAGGCCCACACGCACACAGACATAAACAATAAGCTCTAATTAAGCACCACTTTATGTATATATATATATAAATATATATATATATATATATATTAGTGCTGTCAAGCGATTAAAATATTTAATCGCGATTAATCGCATTAATGCCATAGTTAACTCACGATTTTTCTATGCTAAATATCCCTTGATTTCTTTGTCCCATTAATTTTTCTCATTTTAATGCTCTTATCAACATGGAGAAGTGCAACGGCTTGCCTTGTGCAAATGTTTTTTTATTGATGACAACATTGGCATATACTGATCAAAACAGGACGATACAAAAAAAAGCCTAAAGTGCAATTAAACGTTGAACATACAAACATACTGCCTTGAACATAGCAGTCAGGCTACTGCTTCTTTGTTTTGAGGAAAAAAAAAAAAAAAGAATATAAAATTGCGTTAATCGTGCGATAAAAAAATTAACGCCGTTCAAATTGGTTTGCGTTAACACCATTAATAATGCGTTTAACTGACAGCACATATATATATAGATTGTTTCATCTCCAGGCTCCTCCTTTTTTCCTACTCCTTCTCATCTCCCTGGCTGGGCCACAGCCGGCCTAACCACAGCCCAGACACAACAGACAGACCCTGGCCAGGGCCGACATGAAAGCACCGATCCCTTCTGGGTCTTCTGTCAGCACCCTGATCTTGTTCTCAACCCTCCCTCTCTGACCTGCTTCTCTGCCTTTTTAACCAAGGCCCCTGTTACCGCACATTTTTGTTTTGTTTAATATTAATCGGCACGTCCATTCTTGGGGTTGGCTTTCATCTCTAGACCCCACCCTCAGTGTGTGGTTGCATGCAGGTTGGGGGGGGGGGGGGGGGGGGCAGGTAAAGGTGCGCCTGTAACATGAAAGGTGGTCTCATAAATCGAATGGCAGACATGCTGAAATCTGGGTGAACCGGGCGTTTCGTTGGCTTCGTGTTTGTCTCGACCAATCATGTTGCCGGGATCAGTGAGCGTTTCATCGGCGAACCCAATCTGGGCCTGCAGTAGTAAACTGTGTAAAAGTCTGCTTAAACGTTTCAAATCAACAGCGTGCAGACTAGCCACTGTGGGAATAAATCCTCTTCTGAAAGCGTCGTCTACTTGTGTAAATCAATCTCTCTCTTCGGTCGCATATCTCCGTAGCGAAACAAGGAACAAGGCGCAACTCCGCCCCCTCAGTTTTTGGTTTCCGGCCCAGGCTCCGTGGGGTCTGCCCCCAGAAGTTCTGCTGTAGCACACAGTAGGACGGCTGGATCCTAGACTACATCAACGGATACCCCGATGCCCTCGCAATAATCAAAAAGGTGTAGAGCTGTTTGAATAGGTTTATTTAAACGTATTCCTGGTGAATGTCATGTGGTCGGTGAACACATAACTGCAAAACAAAAAAAGTTTGCACAATGAACAGTTCTTCATAACTGTGTATTTTTCGATTCTGTTGCGTTGGCTATCTGAAATAGGGTTTAAAAGGTATTTGCGTCTGTAATCGGTTTTACTTTTTACTCGAGAGTCTACTATTTGGTGAATCTCTAGGTGTGTGTGTGTGTGTGTTGGGGGGGGGGGGGGGGGGGGGGAGGGGTTCATCAGGAGGTAACCCGGGGACGGGACTCACCGCCGTAGTCCTTGGAGGACAGAGAGTCTAGACATTAAAGGAAGGAAAAGTAGGCAAGCGGGAAATGTGATTTACGGTAGCCGTTTGGTGGGTGGGGGAGGCTAACAATGACATCATCAGCATCATCGCCACCAGCGCCACCCCCATGATGATGATGATGATCGCCATCTTCATCATCATCAGGGCACGGCAAAGCCTTAATCAAAAGCGGAGGCGCGTCAACGCCGGCCCTGTGTGTTCGGCGCTCGTAATAAACGCGCACCTTCTGTTTAATTTGGCCATTATTCAGGCCTGTCAGAGCACAATTATTTAAGGCTTATCTCCCTCGCACAAGAGATGACGTGTTTGTCACGCTTTCGCTCTGGTACCCCCCCCCCCCACATACACACACACACCCCACACCCCGCCTGCACCCTCACGAGCACATGCCTGCACGCCTGCCATTGTGTGTGCGTGAACAACACAAGAACACACAAACACGCACACACAGAAGGAAACCCAGGCACGCACGGCCCCACTGTGGAGGTTTCACTGATGGGCCCCGGCGATACTGCAAGATGTATGTAGCAACAACACACCCCACCCATACCTCCCAACCCCACCCACTGCCCCCCCCCCCCATCATTACCACCTTGATTACCTTGGTTTGCCGGCTTATCATCTGCATTTATTCAATCTATACGACCGCACACATCGACACACACCCACACACACACACACAAACATGCACAGTGCCTCCACATTGTTTATCCGTATTACCAAGATTGCCTCGCTGTTTATCTCCGCCGCGTTTTTGTTTGTCCTCACCGGCTGAGTGGTGTAGTAACGTCAGATCCCCACCAGCACCACCCCCACCACCCACCTCTACCACCCCCCACCCCCCCCCCTACATAGGCCCAGGTGGGGTGATGGAGGAGGACATCGGTAGATGGGTGCGGGGAGGAGAAGAAGAGGAAGAAAGGGCAATCTTTCCATTCAGATGGTTCACACACACACACACGGGTTGCAATGGAGACAGTGGAAAGGATGGTATTGTGTTTCTGCGATCTTTTTCAGGCTGTAATTCGATGCCACGGCGAGTGTTTCGGCGGAACAAATATAGAACTGGCTCTGAATTATATCATAAATGACTGATCAGCATGGCAGACATAGAGGACACGGAGAGGAAGGAGATAATGCAGTGTGTGTGAGTGTGTTTGAGTGTCTTGTTGTTATTGTTATTACTATTAGGATTATGATTGGAGCTATTGAGTTACATTTTCCATAACCAAAGCAAAAACACAGATTTCATTATTTATTTATTTTGGACTTCCCAAATTGGCTCGTGTAATTTAGAGAACAAACCATCCTCCCTATAATGGGAGCGTATGAACATTGGAGAGTTAATGATGTTTTTAAGCCAATACAGTCACTGGATATGCCTGCACATTAAAGCAGGCCCGGCAAAAACAAACTCTTATCAAGGGAAATGCTACATTTTCCGATGATCAGGAAATGAGTGCGGCGAAACGGAGCTCGCCATCAGATAGTGGCGCCCTCCTTAATTCTCCCGTACTCTGTTAAATAATATCATTATCATTGGCTAATGACGCCGGTGCGGTGGTGCTTATGGGCTAAGCCGATTAGCAAAGAGACAAACAGTGGCAGGGCCAGGAAGCCCAGCTAGGCCATTTACCACTTCATACCGGACAAATGAGCCTCTATCTCCCCTGTTTCTCCTTCAGTCCCCGGCTCCCTCCCTCTCCTCCTCTTTGCTACTCCCCACTTTTTGCATCTCCTCTCCCCTCCTCTTCGTCCCTCTCTAATGACGCCCCATTCTCTCCACTTCCATCCTTCCCTCTCTGATGTTCTCATCTCCTCTCCTCTCCTCTCTCTCTACCGGTCTCCTCTCCCCCCTCTCCAATCCTCTCCTTTCTCCTTGTCCTTTCAAACCTCTCCTCTCAGCATGCATTGTCTGCTCTCCTCTCTTCTCCTGCTCTCCACCTATTCTGTCCTTTCCTCTTCGCTCACTGATCCTTCTCTCTCTCTCTCTCCCATCTCCCATCTCAGCCTCCCCACATTTTTTCCCCGTCTCCTCCACTCTTATCAATCCTTTCTTTCATGATAATAATGATCATCATCATCGCTTTTTTTATTCTACCCACTGGTGGCCCAGCTCATAAGGGACAGAGAAATAATATATATTATCTCTCATTTCGTTTGATTTATTTGCTCTCCACTGCCTCTATCTTCTCCCACCTTCTGGATCTCATAACACCTTCATCCTGCCCCCCCCCCCCCCCTAGCCCCCACCCCATGCTCTCTCTCATAAACACACACACACACACCCCGCAGCATCTCCACCCATCTCCTTCTCCATTGTGTGGAGGTAATCGTAGATGCGAGAGAATGGGGGGAGGGGGAGGGCGAGAGAGAGAGAGAGGGAGAGGGAGAGGGGGGGGCTGGGCGGGGCCTAGCTCCGGGAGGGGTACAGGAGAAGGAGGTTGTGGGGGTGTCCGTGTAGCACCCATCCCCACCACCACCCCTAGCCCCCCCACCCTGTTATCAGGCCATAACATCTGTTGGCGTGTCAGGTGGTGAGATGGAGCGCTGGCGGGGTCCGGACGGCTCCTCTAATGCAGAGCGGAGAAGTGTGCAAACAAACAGGGGCTGATAGGGTCTATGCTTGTCACAATCGCTCAAGCCCCTGATCTATCTTCTGCCTCCTCACTCTCCCCCCCTCTCTCTCCCTGTCTCTGATTCTCTCTCTCTCTCTCTCTCTCCCCCTCTGTTTCTCTCTTTCTCTCCCTCTCTTTTTCTCCCTCTTCCTCGCTGTCCCTCTCTCCCTCTCACTCACCCTCTCTCTCCCTCTCGCCATCTCTCACTCTGTCTTTAGCTCTTTCTCTCCGTTGCTCGCCCCTCTCTTTCCATTGTTCCTCTATCAATGCCTCTCGACTCTCCTTTCCCTTTTCCGCCGTTCCTTGCCACTCGCTCTCTCTCTCCCCCTTCCTCTCTCTTTCTCTCTCTTCCCTCTTTCTAGTCCTTTCCATCTCTCTTTGCCTTTCTGCCTCCCATCTCTCCACCTCTTTTAACTTCTTCTCTTCCATCTCTCTCCATCTTTATTTCCTCTCCCTCTGCTTCTCCCATGTTCACCCAAAATTCTCCAACACTGGTCATCTATTGTCTTTGTTATATTGGTTTTAGTTATTTTTCTAATAAATAAAACTACCACCATATATCTTTATCTCTATTTAACATATCTGCTGATTATTTATACTTTTGCGATTAAATATTGCACTTACTAAGGAAGCATGCAATCTAACACATATAAAACCACAGCTACAATACACAATAATATTCCAATAAAGAAAACTAACATCCATGAATAAACAAAAACAACATTGCCAATTATGTTTACAAAGTCGGTTGCATCATCAACACAGCATGGGGATGCATTCTCATTGGAAATCCCATTTTTGTCCAAAAATCTCTTCCTTAATGCTCATCCTTCAATGTTCCCAGATCCCACATATCCCAAAGTAGTCTGGCTCTGATACCAAGTGGGGGAAATCCACCCAGCCGCAGTCAACAGCAGAAAAAACACACAACTAATTCCTCTTTCCCCCCATCCGTCTACCCCAAATGAAATGGGATTTCATCCCCCATGTCTAAGAGCTCAGGGGAGACTGCATTAGCCCTGTGTGCGGCCTGGTAGTGGTCTGTACTGTACTGCACTGCATTGGCCTGCCCTTTCTCCCAGCCTACAACCACTATAATGTCATTGTCAGATGGCTTGTGGCAGCAAGATCAATAGTTGGTCATTCCTTGGCTGGGGGGGCTGATGGCGGCGGGGGTCTGTAAGCCTGTAACCTCCCCCCCCCCCCGCCAATCCCTGCGCTCACACACACTCGCACACAGACACACACACAGAAGCACGAACACACCACTCCCTTCCTCTGCGAGCTAGAATGTCCTCTAATGGAGCAGGCCAGATCTAATCACAGCAGTAATTGAAGTTTACTTTGAAGCTTTCAATCGAGGGGAATATTTAAAGACAACGCCGTACTGAAACACTATCCAGTGTCCCGGGCCTGATGAGATCTTGATCTAGTGGCCTTCTTCAATAATAGATGAGGAGGATGAGACGCTTAAACATACTTTTTAAACCCCCCATCCCCGCCCATCCCATTTCACTAATACTACTACTATGCCGCGTTGCTACATTTAGGCTTCATTCAACCTAACCTTTTGCAATGGGAATCACTGCATGTCTTCTGAAACAGACAATAACCGAACAAACTATCCAAGCAAATAATGGTGAAGGTCGTGGAAAGATGGCTTTTGTAGCTATGATATTGTGCAAGAGGGTAGGATATTGTAGTGTTTGGCTACGCGGTCCTCCTTCAAAACCGAACGCTACTGGGCTCCAACCTGTTTAATGTCCCAAACAGATCTATAGGCTCCCTATGGGCAAAGAGGCCTAACCCCTACTTGATGTGTGTCGCTTTGGATGGAAGTGTGAGCTAAATGACTAGCAAACAGTTCGGGGTCATGAAGAAACTCTTGTTGGTTTTTATCGCGGCTTGTTTTATGCCGCTCATACACACGCGCACGTCGGACCCCCGGTGTGGTCGCACCGCCTCCTTCGACCACCGCCATCGTCGTCGCCCCGCCCGACCTCCCCCCACCCCCCCATGTGTTGCCGCGGTTGCCGTCGCCGACCGTTGGCGTCCCCCCGGGGCCCCCACAAGCCACGGGGCTGATTGATAGGGCCGAGCACAGAAGAGGCCACGCGAGATGGAGAGAGGTCTGATAGTGAGGCCGCTAGATACTCCCTGATTCACTGCGTGTCAGATACTGATAACACAGAGAGAGAGAGGGAGAGGGTGAGAGAGAGCGAGAGACGGAGAGGGGACGAGAAGAAATACACTGAGGAAAGAGGGCACCGTCTGTAGGCTTAGAGAGGAGAGTGGACCGAGAAATAAATAAATAAAGGGAGGTGATACTGGTGGATTTCCGCATGCAGGCCTTGCATGCTAGCATAGCGCCATCCCTTGCTTAGCGTGCCAGCTTATTTAATCAGACAGACAAACGGCTTGGTCCAAGTTGACGTCACATCTCACGTCCCCATCTCCCGACTCTGGCTTAGACTGCAAAACGATATTCCTCTCACTGTCCAGCTCTCTCTACATCTCTCTCTCTCTCCGTCTCTAATTCGTCTCCCCCAGCCATCATGTCCTTGCCCTGGTTGTTATTAATAACCATCTGTGAGAGATGGTGATAGAGGGGGTCAGCAGGCCTTTCAACGTCGTAGACGGTGCCACAGTGCCACAGGGACGTTCTTCGCACGTAGCGCACGTCTTCCGATAGCCGAGTGGAAGGGATGGGTGGGGCAGTGGAGGACGCACTGGGTGGAGGACGGGGTATAGACTGTAGCTTTGACTCCCCTTTCCGCTCTGGTGTATCAATATCACGTTTTCCTCTCATATCCTCCAACCACCCCCCCCCCTCACACACACACACACACACACGCTCGCAGTCAATTTATCCCCCCTTTTTTTCATTTTCCTGACCCCACCTTGATGCTTTATCTCGCCATTTTTTCTTTTTCTTTTTTTGCCTGCACCCTTTCTCCTCTTCTTCTGCTGTCGCTCATGACCGTTGTCGCCGGCCACTCTGTCGCCAAGCCGATCACGGCAAAGTTTTTTCTTTTCTTGGGGGAGAATGGGGGTGGAGCCAGTTGACTTGATACCACCGAGGTCAGCAAGGAAACCAGCTAGCACACATGCAATCAAACACACACACACACACACACACACACACACACACACACACATACATACACAAACACAGCACAAAGAACACGACACAGGATTGTTGTATTATCACAGACTTGCATGCAACATGCACCTGCTAGTCACGAGTCATTTAGCCTTCAAAGGACGCAGACGCGTTGGCGCATACCTGACCGCCAGGGCAACCAATCGCTGACGGATATCCGGAGGCTTTGAATGTACACGGGCCATTCCACAAATGGCTGCCGTACCAGAGCCTATTGTCCCGAAGACGCACGGCACGCTGTCGCCAGAGCGATTTATTTTGTCTTGGGGATTTTGTTATACCTCGTGAGGGACTACAGTACAGTCATCAGCTTAAACTCTTTTAAACTCTCATTCTTAAATCATGGACAGCACGTATGATTTGTCTTCTGTGTTCAAAATGTCCGCCATCCCAATGTCTGTATATATTGCATATATTATTTTACTCATTGATAGCAGATCCAAAGCAACAAACAGTGGCTTTATATATAAAACAGTAATTATTGCTCTTTAAATGAATTCACTGTACTTTCTTTTAGGAGCAGCTGTTGGGCTATCTTCTGACAAATGTACTTATTGTAAGTCGCTTTGGATAAAGCGTCTGCTAAATGCCCTAAATGTTAATGTAAATGTAGAATATCTTGCAGGTTAAAAACCTATAAACTTTCATCTGTGAGTTCAACACCCTAACCATGAAGCTTTCCTACGCCGATACAGCTTTCAAATAGCCCTTCGTGTATTTGGACTCACAGGCAAGGGGACAATAGATGGATTGACTCTGTAGTGCTCAAGTAATACAAGGAAATGAATGTATTTTAAACAAGATTCAGCTTCAGCTGTGGAGAGTATCAACCGGGAAAATAATGTGAAAAAGAAAGAAAGAAAAAGACAAAAAAAAGTTAAACCTTT
This sequence comes from Gadus morhua, assembly GCF_902167405.1. NCBI lineage: Eukaryota > Metazoa > Chordata > Actinopteri > Gadiformes > Gadidae > Gadus > Gadus morhua. The sequence goes on along the minus strand of NC_044066.1, from coordinate 11,663,025 downwards.
TCTAAGTTCCATGCCTAAATATCCTCCATTTAAGTCAGCTGCATCTCTCTAAAACCTTTTTTCACACATATCCTCTCTGTCTCGGGTTTTCGAGACCCACGTACGGCCCCCGTTATCTGTCTATGGGAGGGAAAGACCATCTCTACCCCCTTTTGTCAGCACCCCCCCCCCCCCCATCCCCACACCCCAAATATACTGTACAAATTACACCTAATGATGGAGTGGCTCCGATTACCCCTCGTCTGTGTGTGGCTATGAGGGAAGCCATTGTGGTGGGGCTTAAACACTGCAGTGGTGGTCTTATACAGAACGTTACCCGCTCATCTTTGCTTCAACAACTCTTCCGTCTCCATATACATAATCGTTATGGGGACGGGTTTGAGTTACACAAGTGTGTACACACACACATACACACTCCGTGGGGAATTTCACAATGTGCTTTTAACTCGTTGCTGCATTAAAGCACTTTACAGCCCCTGACCACTTATAGTACGTATTATTGCTCAACTGTTTCAAAGAGCTGAACTGTATTGGGCCGCAGGGTGATCTATTGATTTCATGGGGTCAAGCCCCTCTTCCTCTGAATACACACACACACACACACATACACACACACACACACACACACACACACACACACACACACACAATCCCCACCCTCACACACACACACGCACACACACACACACCAACACACAAGGTCAGGTGTTCCATTCTGCGTCTCCCATCCGTTGTGCAATGGCATAGGTGTCATTGAGGCTGTGTATGTATTTATGTGTGTGTGTGTGTGTGTGTGTGTGTGTGTAATCAATTGATGAGGACCATTATAAAGTGCAATAAGGCAGAAAAATGTAATGGTTCGGAAACAGCACACGTATAGAGTCTAGATTGATCGGTAGCAGTGTGTGTGTGTGTGTGTGTGTGTGTGTGTGTGTGTGTGCGTGTGCGTGTGGGTGCGGGTGCAGGTGTTTGTGTGTGTGTGTGTGTGTGTGTCTGTTGGGAAAGTATCCATGTACCGCTCCCCATTTGTGTCAGCCTGCCCCTTAATTGATGTAATGAATGTGATTAGGGCCCCTATCTGTGACATCGCAGGGGTCCGCCCATTCTCCCTTATCTTGCCCTCACTTCCTGGGCCCCGTTCAGCTGCACCCCCGACACACACACACAAATCCTACTCTCAGGACCACCATCACCAGAGAAAGGGAGAGAGATTATGTTAAAGGGATACAGAATGAGAGAGAGACAGACAGAGTGATGGAGAGAATTTAAATAACAGGTATTCAAGACAAACCAGTTATTATGGTCTGAGCCAGGCTGCACACATACGTACTTGAATGGCATGTAAAAGTAAATTCCCTAAAAAATATTCCAATATGTGATATTCAAGATAACAGTGGCTCTGAACAATCCCACATTGCTGGAGAATATATGACCATCCTCTGTTACTATATAGAAACTTTACAATGAGCGATATAGAATCAGGTTCCCACGTTCTGTACCCAGTGAAAGGACGTACATAAGCGAAGACGGAGCTCAGAAGCTGATCAAAAGCTGGTTATTAGCGGGTCAACACTGCCGCCATGTGTTAGGCTTCCACTACTGCATGCGAAAGCAAAAACGAAAGATTTACTTACTTCAGGCACAGGCAGACTTCAGTTCCATCAGGCTTAGTCTCAAAAGAGTTTACACGGTTTAAGTGTCGCCTAAATGGTGGGCCTAATAAATTTATAGCATTCGCTCCGAAGAAAATATTTTGATTGAACTATACAGCACCGATGCCAATCAAGATTGATCATTAATCATCGGCGCTATTGGATTTCATGATCTAGGCCTATTTGGGTTTGCTTGTTAACGTCAAATATGTTGATGTTTTGATGTTCATTTATAGACTTGGTGTGCTCCTCCAGGTTTAGCTAGGCTGTCACCTTAGCTTTAATTTCAGAACACACATCTTAATATTCGCAGAACAGAACATCTCTGATGTTAGCAAGACTTTCTATAAATATGTAGCCTACTTAAACCTGATGTAGTAAATTGCAACTTTTTATCATAATGACAAAACCCTTCACCTATTTATGTTCATGTCAGTCACTGATATGATTCATGCATTAGCTGAGTGTTCAAGTTTATTTTGCTCAACTCGCATATATAGGCCGCAAATCTTGGATTATCTTGGTGACTAAAAAAAAAACTTAAATAAACAAAATTACCTTGACTTTGAAGTATTCTAGACGAGCTGGCTATAAATGCTTCCTTGTGGTCTTCCACAGAGTAGAAAAATACGGCCGATGCATAAAGAAGAAGATCATTGGAGCCTTGTTATAGTTGGCCTAATTATTACCCTATTTATATATTTAATTCCAAAACCTATCCTGTAATCATCTTGTCAAGATATTTCACTCAAAATAACACTACAACATAACTTACAACATTAAAGTTGCAGAAATCGTATGTTATTGTTTCATTTGCAATTGTAGGGGTCAAAATACCGAAAATGGAAGTGGAAAGCACGATTTTTGCACCCATGCCTCCGCCCTACAACATGCGCATGCGCATTTTCAAAAGAAGCAGCCGTGATTTTGAATAGTCTCGTAGCAAAATATGACTTTGATAATCCCTATTCAATAATGACTATTCTCAATTACAGAAGCCTCTGTAAATTGAATTCTACAAATACATTTGAAATAATAAAAAGAGAGATGCGTGCAAGGCTAATAGTCCTTGTTTTACTTACACATGCATAGATGTAAAAGGAGAAACGGTTGCGGGAGGACTAGTAGGCTATAATCAGGCTAAAGACTGACTGTGTATCTTCAAGCAGCGGGAACACAAAAAGCAAGCATGAAAGTCTACTTCACATAGGCCTAGCTAGGTCAACAACGTCATAACCTCAATCAGGTCATTTGTAATGAGTAGAAAATGTGCCGTTTCTGACTGCATTCTATATTATTGAAAATTGCATGTTATTATCAGAATATTGACAGGCTTATCCGATACGTGATATCTGGCCTGGTTTCCTGAAATGATATGTAAACTATTTTAAATGATTTCACTCAATGTCATCATTAGGTAAACATTGCCCATCTGTGGTCATTGACAGTATATCATCTTTTAAGCTGTAATATAAAACATTGTCCTAGAGAGGGCAGTCCGACACTACACACAAATCAAATGGCGTAATAATCAAACGACCACCGAGGAGGCTGCGTGCTCAGCGTTGTGAACCCTTATCTATTTAATCACCGAGCAAATCATCGAAAACAAACTATTTAAGGTTCATTCACAAGCATGTAATCGCAACAGTTCGATGTATTTTGTTGGCAATTATCCATTGACCGTTATTCACTGAAATGAACCAACAGTTTAGTTAGATGTTTAGTAGATCAATAGACCACAACCTCAATATCTCTTATAGATGAGTCATTTTCTTAAAGCACACCACGAGGCAGATAAGCATGAAAATAATCATATTGAGCCGTGCAGCGATGCTATTGAATTTAGCCAAATGCTGTATTGATTTCGTAATGGCCTTTGGTGTGATGGTTGATGTTGTTAGGCACTGTGCGATTGTATAGAGGTATTTGCAAAAAATATATATATGCATATATATATATGTGTGTGTATATATATATATATGTGTGTATATATGTATATATATACGTATTGATGTATATATGTGTATATATATATATACACGTATATATATGTATAGACGTGTATATGTAGCCTATATGTATATATATGTATAGACGTGTATATGTAGCCTATATGTATGTATGTATGTATGTGTATATATGTGTTCGTAGCCTATATTTATATGTGTGTGTGTGTGTGTGTGGGTGTGTGTGTGTGTGCGCGTGCGTGTAGGCTGTGTGTGTGTGTATGTAGGCTGTGTGTGTATATATGTGTATATTATATATATATATATATATATATATATATATATATATATATACACATGTCGATTATTTTGTCGTTATTTTTGTAAATTGAATAGCCAAATAAACTGTGGTGTGAAACCATTGCAATGTATTTTCTATAACTCATTATAACTTTGTATTTGGTTCATTGTTTTGCATTTCCACATCCCTTTCATATTTTGTGGACAATTCAGATAGGGGTACATTTCCGTAACTCAGTTATTGTTTCACCCTGGGCAAATATGACAACTTTGTAAAATAAATATAATTACATTTTCACACACAACAAATCAAAAACTAATTTGAAGCTAAACTGATGCAATGATAAACAAGCCTATTTTAACCCAACCCACTCAAAATAGACTTATCATTTCAGGAATTACAGATTGGTTGTCTACAAATTCAGACGGGAACACAGACAGATCTGAAATATCTACAAACTTAATTTCTACTATTAACTTCTCTTGTACCATCCACCATTATCCTACCGCTGGACCCCAGCTGCTAACTACAGCCTGAATGTAGCAGAGGAAACGGTTGATCTGCCGCCCTTCAAACTGTCAAGAATGTACCGACAGTGGCATGGCTATCAATACCGCCAGTCACTTTTGACATGGGAGGGAGTGGGGGGGTCACCATAATGAGGCACACTGGGGTCATATCGTAGATAGAAAGCCTTTCGGTGGATAGGAGAGTGGATAAATGAGGGAGCGAGAGAGCATGGGGAAACGAGAGCGAGTGCACAGATTGGGGAAGTGGACATCGAACCGGCATCAGATGCCAGGACAAGCGGGTCGGGCCTCAGAAAGCAATAATGAGCACCCCGCCACACACACACACACACACACACACACACACACACACACACACACACACACACACACACACACACACACACACACACTCTTTTTTTCTTTAGCCCCTCCTACATCGCTTCCCTTTGACCCCTCAGGCCGGATCACCCCCTCAACACCCTCCCATGCGAACCCTTGCAGGCACCCCTGTGTGCTGAGGCGAAGCGCCAGCCCCAGATAGCCAGTAATGGCCGATGGTTGGTGTATTGATCACTCAGTCCGGGCTGGCCAATTACCTGCTTCCATAGCATCTAATGAGGACCAATTGCTCCAGTGGCAATTACAGCCACTGCTAGTGCTGGCGACCCCCCCCCCCCCCCCCCCCCACCCCCCCCCGCACACACACACACGCACACACACGCCATTACCCTCCCCGAGTACTCATCATAAAAAGCTGAGATGGAGAAGCTGGTCAGAACCGGGGGGTCCAACATTTCTGTACATGTGGAAGCACCCCTGCTGTGCGAACACACACACACTCACACACACAAACAGACACACAGACACACAGACAGTCGGACACACACACACACACACACACACACACACACACACACACACACACACACACACACACACACACACACACACACACACACACACACACACACAGTCACAGACATTGTGAGCATGTCAGGGCAGCAAATGCAGGTACGTTGGAATTCATATGCATGGCAAAGTGCATGTGTGTGGGCACATGCGAGTATGCAGCTGTGCCCAAAGTCATGCAGGTTATTGTGTACACCTGCACGAGTGCAGGCAAACGGGAAGCACAGCGACGGGGCTGAAGCTATGCAAGTCTTTACAAACCCAGACAGCGTGTGCCTAGCGAGCTGCTGTCCTCCGATCCTTTTGCTCCGATCCTAATCATGCCCTCGTTTCAAGTTCCCTAAGAGCACCTCTCTGACAGGCTCGGCTTGTCTGTCGATCTGTCACCGCATGTCAGATGCCTCTCTTCCTCCCCTCTCCTGTTTTGTCTCTCTCGGCTGGTGTTTTGATCCCCAACTTTCCAAAAGTATCGTTGTTATTGTTTTATTTTTTTGTTTGCTTGTTCTCTTCTCTCGTCCCTGCGTCTCTTGCGGCCGTATAGCTTCAATACCTTCGGTTCTAGAATGCAAGGGAGGAACAAAAACACCTTTCAAAGATATGTTTTAAGTAAATTAGGGATCAAAGATACACACCACCTGCACACACACACACACACACACACACACACACACACACACACACACACACACACACACTAAGATATGAGAGTGCGATGGAGGTCTCTTTGACGTCGACAGACAATAAGCTGCTCTGGGCTAGGCTTCTCTTTCATTAGTCTCAACAAACACACACATGCACACACACTCACATGCACATCAACATCGTTAGCAGAGTGTGTGAGTGGCGAGGGAGCGAGGGGGAAAAGGTTAGGGGGATAATCAAGCCCCCCCCCCCACCATAAACCCACACAATAAAGACTTGACATCAATATGCCAACGCCGCCATCATCACAACACTTCCTGGCACTGTGGGGAAGAAAGGGCTTCCACACCACAGCCGCACTGATTAAACCTCCACTCTAGCGTTCCTGTGTGTGTGTGTGCGTGTGCGAGTGTGTGTGGTTATCTGATTGCCTTAATTGCAGTTTGTATGATATTTGAGATGTAGAACAGGAGTTGTGTTGAATTAGGCTTTAACATGTATACCATATACCTTAAATATGATCCAAGAAAGAAAATATTTTAAAGTAAATATACATTATGTGAATGTCCAATGATAATGGCATTTCAGTGTACGAAGATGACGATTCTACAGAAGAGCTTGTGTGTGTGTGTGTGTGTGTGTGTGTGTGTGTGTGTGTGTGTGTGTGTGTGTGTGTGTGTGTGTTTCTCACCTACCTCGAGCCTTTCACGTTCAAGAATCAGTACTTTATACGCCTGTAGATGGCAGCATTATGCTACTTTCGTTCTTTGATGTATGAGAAGAAAGGCGATCTGATGGATGTCTGCGGAGCTCTGACTAATAAAAAAATAATAAACCAAAGAGGGACAGTTAGAGTCCATTATATCTTTGATGTTTAATTTTCTTTTACTTCTCCACCCATCTCGTTGCTGCTAAAAGGACCATTTCTTATATAGCGCCGGCGCAAAAAGAAGAAAGAAAAATTCTTACCTGCTTGTCTCGTTTGTCTAAGTTTGACGTCTTTTCCACGTAATTGAACTTGATGAATGTTGGCGTTTGTTTATCTCTCTAACGCGCACTGTCCTTTCAACACCCCTCCGGATGACATATCTGGGCCGGTTCGGTTATTTTCAGAACAATACAGCACCTGTCTATCTCCAGGGGTTTTGTGATTAGAGCTTGGATTGTCAATTACAACAAGTCAAACCGCAACTCTCGGTTTTCTTTGTCCGGAAAAAGAGTGCTAGTTTTACCAGCTAGCCAGGCTATGCTAGTCGATGGAAAATAGTAAGCACATTTATATGGTTTTGGAATGACCTGTTCAGGAGAAAAAATGCAGTTTCAGTTCCTTTGGATGACAATTGAAGGAAACTGAGCATGTTTGACCACGATAAAAAGGCATGTTTTAAAAATGTTAAAATACAAGCTGTCGTCAAACCATCCATGCATCCCACGTTTCTTCCAACTGTTAAGCCTAAGTGAGGTAAGAAATCATTAGTTGTTGGTTTTGGTTTGTATCGCCGGTATTCTCGTTTATCCGTTATGATCTTACTGTTTGGTTTTAGGTACTAGTATTAGCTTTTCCATCATGGCCTTGAGATAGAGGCCTATGTGCCTATGTGTTATGTTAAACGTCCTTGATACATGGTTATGTAGATAGGCTATGTTTGGCACATAGCATGGCAAAAACAGTGGCCCAGTGCAGCTCTTCCCCACCTCTTCATCTCACAACACAAATCTCGCCTCACATTTGTAGGGTGATATCAAATTAGATTGATATTGTTTGAATGGAGCAAAGCACACAGAGCGCGAATAAGGCAGGGCTGTATTATTTTCGCCGGCCTGAAGATAATTCTGCTCCCGACTCGGACATGCCCCTTTGGCTTTAAACAAACAATAGTTCTGCTTCTCAAGCCTTCTGTTTTTTTGTAGTGCAAAGCGACACTTATTTTGTCAGTGAAGCAAACGTTTGTTTCATCTGATGTTGTGCTCGGTAACACTACCTTCCATTTAAAAGTTAATACTCTACCACCAAAAAAAAATCATAAGCACGTTTTTCTTGAATACATATCTCCATTCTGCTCCATTTCAAACAAGTTTTGTGTATATAATGCATATCATTTTACCAATTGCAGCATTTTCTACCTCGTCCATGGATAGGAAGAAAAAAAAAGTTATTTCTCCATTTAGAGAACATCAGACAAGCAATGACTCCTCTCTGCCTTTCTGAGACACTGAATCACAAACAGTAAAGGATGTGAATACTGAAACAATATGGCAGGATGATGTAATGGCCTTCTGTAAGAAGTGGATGTGGACTTGGAGGCCTCCTTGTATCTAAGCAATCAAGGCTTTATTCACTTTGACCGAGAGAAATGAAAACAAACAGACTCTGAAAGCTTTGTATACATCACAGCTTCAATTTGAGTCACACCAAAATTAATATATAAGAGCAAAATTAGGTTTAAAATGCATACACTGGTAATGGATGCATTTTTTTTTAAACCGTGATGTAAAAGGACAACTTCATTGTGCAAAAAAGGTTGACAAAGTTTATATGATTAACAATGACCAGGCTTATAATTTTAAAGGTACTGACAACTTTTTCATTTTAGTAAACACTGTTACCCACAACATATTTTTGGTATATGTCTAATGAGCAGGTCAGGGTTAGCTGTCCTGCTCAGGGAACTGATACTGGTTAGCCTGTTGACACTAAGGTTATGATCCAAAACCTTTTTTGTCTCGGGTTCGAAAAGTCTGCCTAACTATACCAGACTGCAATCAGGCCACTTGACCTACACATAGCCAAACAGAGAGACCTCATGAAGGAAGAAGATGGAGCGAGTCAGCAAGAGTGAGGGGAAAAACACCTATGAACTTAATTACCCAATGAATAATTAATGTTTGATTGCAGTGCTCCCTTAGGCTGTCAACACAAGATAATTTATCATAAGATTATAATTCATCCCTAATTGGATTGGCAAGAGGTTTTTGATTAGAATAATTTGGTTATTAAATGCCCAAATTGTATTAAGCAGCAAAGTTTTTTCGACATGCGCGCGTGTGCGTGTGTGTGTGTGTATTGAATATTACATCTGACGCACCCGCACACTGCAAACAGGAGTGCCATCAAATAGCTTTTAATCGAGTTACACATGCAGGATTAAAAATAGTTGTTTGTTCAGTCATAATGCACTCTCGCTTTCCATAATTTAGTTAAACAAAACAGGTGATTATTCTAATGCGCCAATACACACGCGGCCAGGGAGCGTGCGAAAATAAAAAAAACACACACAGGATGAACCTTGGTCTCCTCGAAGCAGAGATTATGTGCCCACAACGAGTGGTAAACTTTAAGCCCCTCCGTGGTTTATTTTGTTAGCTAGCCCTAAACCTTGAGGCCGCTTTAGATGAGATGAACAATTTCAATATGTTTGTCTCCCCGCCATAATAGTTGTTTGTAGTTTTGGCTGGTTGTAGTATTTACAGTATCCATGTCTGCGGACAGATCTTCAACCGAGGACAGATATCCGAGTCCACTCAAGGTGTTTTTTTAATGCACCCTTGGAGCATTTAATACTCAACCTCATGAGCAGGACTTGACGCAACCATCTCAGTATCTCATCTTCTTCCTCTGAATGGGAAAAAATTAGTTATTTTGCACACTCAATTGGCTTAATGTGTTACATCCAGGTATTTTTCTTCTCTCCGATTTCAAATTGCCTCGAGATTGTGATGTGGTTAGTATTTTTTTATCGAGTCTCAAGTGCGTTTACGGCGGCAATAGAAAGACTTGGCAGCGATAAAAAAATATTTGAGAAGCACAGAGGGGACCCCCGCTGATATTTTTACGGTTGATTCGAGAATGTTGGCGTGAAGCTTGGGAAGAAAGACAGCATTCCCTGGAGAAAACCATACAGAAAAAAAAAAAAAATTTTTAGGACAGTTGGTGTTCATGATCAAACACGCAGCTACCACTGACGGAATAAATCTTAAAATAAAACACCTTTTTTTAGCACTGTTCCACAGAGCATTTTTCTGATTCGATTGTTTCTCTGTCTCTCTTTTTTATTCAGATCGCTTAGGTTATGTACATCGCTACTGAGACATCGTGTTCTTGGACAACTGGTATGATCTACCCAGGCAGATGCGAGGATGCGCACCACCAGGTCCATTCCATGCACACATGCATCATCTTGGCATTCTGGCTGGCAGGTTAGTCTGTGTGTGTGTGTGTGTGGGTGTGTGTGTGGTCAGAGCAGATGTGGGAGTCTAGTGGCACTGCTCAAAGCTATTCTCTTGTTACTGGTACCCCTGTCCAATCAATGTGAGAGTTAAGGGGAAAACAAAGGGGGGGGGCTGAGATAAAGCCAACTCTTCACACTCGCCCCTCACAGTGTGCACATGTCACCAACTATTACCTTCACACCAGGGTAAATTCTCTCACATTCTCTCTCTCTCTCTCTCTCTCTCTCTCTCTCTCTCTCTCTCTCTCTCTCTCTCTCTCTCTCTCTCTCTCTCTCTCTCAAGAATCAAAGGGCTTTATTTTACATGGAAAACACACATTTCTAAGAGGTGATACAACGTATGATACAAAATTAAAAAACATGTTTTCTACATGTTTATACAAAGAAAACTATAGTAGTACATAATGAGGTATGTGTAGGGTTGAGTTAATCAGGCTATTACCTGGGATTAGGTCATGGAATGACTAATCATTACCCATCTACCTTAACGTTATGGACGGCTTATTATACTCTCTCTCTCTCTCTCTCTCTCTCTCTCTCTCTCTCTCTCTCTCTCTCTCTCTCTCTCTCTCTCTCTCTCTCTCTCTCCTTCTCTGTATGTCTCTCTGTGGGCCCATTCCGATCGGATCCCGTGAAAGGGAAACGGTGAGCTCTGGGGGGGGGATGCAGGCGGAGGGAGGGGGCTGGGGGGTTATCAGCCGCTCTATGAGGTGGGTCTTATCGGCTTCCTGAGGAAACGGCCGTGATCTGAGCACCTGTTGCTGGACAAGGCCCACACACAGAGGCAGATAATACGCACGCCGGCACCTCTTTCCCACACACCACTTCACGCTTATACCACCCACACGCACCGCTGCTCATTATTTTCTGTGTATCTCTATCTACATGCATATACTCTAACCCTAATATTGCTTAAATTAATAACTTGGCATCACCTGAGTTAACATGAACACCATTTATAAACACAAACAGCATTAGTAAATGATTACCGGACCATTAATTAGATAACCGTTAGTTATCACTAGTTAATCCTTATTACTGCAATGACTAATGTCGATTAATGTACCCTGATTGTATAGTGTTACCATACATTTAGGTATGTTAGGACCGCACATGTGTGTAACATGTTCGCATGCTGTGCACATGGGCACACACAGCATCGAGGGTAGGGGGAGGAGGAGGGGGATGTATGCGATAAAGGGTTTGGCATCCGTGTTGCAGCCTTTGGACAGCCAATCAGATGATCAATACGGCAACCGTGGTTGGGCCAATGAGTCACAATGTTATCACTGCTGGCCATCCTTCGGTCTCTTTCCCTCCGTCCTTCCCTTTCCTTCTCCCTCGCTCTCACCCTTTATCATTCACTCTCTCTTTATCTATCCCTCTCTTCAGCTTCTCTCTCTTTCTACCTTCCCTATCTATCCTCCCCTTGCTACGATAAGGGTCTGTTTAGGGGCCCCAGCTCGCGCTCTCGCTCTCTCTCTCGCTCTCGCTCTCGCTCTCTCTCTCTCTCTCTCCCCCCCTCCCTCCCTCAATGGGTTCCTCCGATGATCTCGATCGCTGTGATCGAGGAAAAAGAAAGAAGAAACGGAAACAGATTTGTTATCTTCCTCACTCACTTCCTTCAACTTTTCTGTCTACTTTCCCACCTCAACCCCTTATCCAACCATCCATACTCCCCCCCCCCCCCCAAGAACCACCACCGCAGCCCACAGATGCCTCCCCCCTTGGCAGGCTGGGTTTTTACCGGACTTAATGAACCTATGGGGGTCTCGGGCCAGCCTCCGCAGGGCTGATTAGGGTCCTCATTAAGAAGAGGACCAGACCAGAGCAGACTGGAACCCCCACCGGTACCCCCCCCCCCCCCCCCCCCCCCCCCCCCAACACACACACACTCTCACAAACACACACACACACACGCGCACACAAGCACACATCCTTGTAGACCGACCCACCACATAGACACACATCTGTCATTATTCACACCGAAACACACACACTGCTCTCCTCCTGTCCATCAAACTCATACACACACACACACACACACACACACACACACACACACACACACACACACGCGCGCGCACACAAGCACACATCCTTGTAGACCGACCCACCACATAGACACACATCTGTCATTATTCACACCGAAACACACACACTGCTCTCCTCCTGTCCATCAATCTCATACACGCACGCACGCACGCACGCACGCACGCACGCACAGAGTGGCTTTTTCTTAATTACCGGCGCACATTGCTAAAGCAGAGAACCCATTAGGTGTTCACATATCTGTGTGTGTGTGTGTCTTGCTGGCTCTGTCTACTTCTTCTACCCTCTCGTTTACCTCCGGAGAGGTGCCCACGTATCAAAACGAACTCATTGTAGCGTGTGAAGCTTGCTGACGCTGAAGGAGACTTAGTGGCCTGCCGAGAGGGGAGCTCCAGCCAGAGTCTGGGTGAATTTCCTTATTTTGACACTTGGAATCGCCCTTTGGTCAAATCTTTATGCTTGGATTACTGAGACGCTTTGCTGCATGAAACTATGGTTGACTTAATGGTAATTAAAATTGTACGAATGTCACTTCTGTTTTTTGCAGACCACTAAGTTCTCCAGTCAAGAGATTTTTGATTTTCTTGGGTTTTGTCAGGTGATTTGTCAGAGATAATAATATACTAATCTAAAGGTATGTAAGTATATGAATAGATTATATACATTTCAATTATATCAATTGATATAGATCTATAAACAGCTTTGAAACAATATATTGTATATATAATATATGAGGCTATTCCTCTTGAAAATCAAAGCACTCAAATAGCAGGTTTTGTACATCATTGCCGCCTTTAATGTTCTTTTAGATGCTAAAACACAGTGCAAATAAAACGTTTTAATTCAAGTGTCACTGGGCAGCTTTACCTGGAGTATATTGCTGTTCTTGGAGGAATTAAAAAACGACTGAATGTTAACTTAAACAACAATTTGCATTCAATCGATAATATGCTTTATTTTATTTTAACAATGTATTTCGATAATGTGTTGAGTGTTACACTGTGCCTGTGTATGAACTGGTTCTTTGCCAGAACCTTGCAGTGTCTTTGACCACATCAAGTAATCCCCCCATGGACGGACAGGAAGCATTGGTTAACACAGCCGTGGGTGTGTCACACACAATTTCCATGAGACATGGAAATTGTGCGTGTGCACGTGTGTGTTCACAAACAGATCAGTGGAGACTTGCAAAAACTGGCTAAATCATAGGATTGCATCATAGATTTGACTGAAAAAGTAGTAGAAGTGCCAGAAAATTCCAGACCATCGGAAAAATAACATAAAAGTAACAAAGTAACAGATTACTATCCGAAAAGCAACAAAAAAGGAATTGATTCGTTTTTCACAAAGCAATCAGAAAAGTAAAGCTTTTCCGGAATGGTAAAGGATAACTATGTAGAGGTTTTTCAAGAGACCCTTCTTGTAAATGGTTAGAACTTGACATATTATTCAACTCTCCAACATCTATCATGTTGGCCTTCTTTGGGCTGAGCAACTAATAACCGTTTTCTTCTGCAAAATTACTTTGAATTACTCACTGTGCTTTATATGGAAATATTCCAAATCACAATTGTGAAATATGTCTTACGATGAGGATGAGGACAAATGTTAAATGTGTCATATTCAGAAAGTAAGAATAGCATCTCACCTTTTAGTCTTGAAGTCTCGACCATGGGGAGGTGTGGAGGTATCGACAGAGATGACGAAGAATGAGTTATGGGAAAACTGGCAAGTCTGAAGGGTTTGTGATGTTTATTCAATGTTGACAGGAATTGATCCTGAACGACAACCAACAAGGGGCGACATAAGAGACGGCACACAGGGAGAGCTGAGGAAAAACGCAGTCCGGATGTTATTTTAAAAACACAGGTAAGCCAAACAGCGGTTAAGAGAGTTCAATGTATTACAGCATTACAGGCCCTGACAGTATGAATACAATGATCTACCTGTTGAGAATCAAAAACACAATTGGTTTGATGCAGGGCACGTTACTACCCAACATTTAATTAATGTGTATCATGTCAGATCTGACTGGATCACAAACAGAGGTTTATCAATTTTGTCTGTAGCCGTTGTCTGTATAAATCTGATTGACGAAATATTGACGTTGGCACAGACACACAAATACATACATTTTAATTGAATATGTCACACATGAGTCCATGTAAAAAGCCTAAAATACATGGCACACTAACTACCTCATTCAGATGCCATTTCGGTCGGTGTCTAAAAGTCTTTAGACAGAAACAACAACCTGGGTGTAAAATATCACCTATGATGCTTTATTACATGGTTTCTCAACGGGGGCGGTACCGCCCCCTGGGGGGTGTTCGCACAACCTAGGGAGGCGCTGGGAACGTGATTCTATTTTTCATTTTTTTTGGGTGGATTTTAAACTTTCATGGTTTTCAAAAAAATAAAAATAAAAATAGGCTACCTGAAATAAATAGCCTATTTTCATTTATTTATTTCTAACCCCTCTACTGTCTCAGCATCCTTTTACTGTCTATGCACAGTGTAACAGTGGTCATACAGCGCGGTTTGGTCCTGCACATGCCCGGACTCCCGCTACATCAGCTATCGTCATGATCTCTAAAGGAACTCTGATAAACATAACCCAAGTTCGCGGGTTAACAGTTCACTAACCAACACAACACAATCAAACATGGCCGATAGCAAGAAAAAATAAATAATTTTTTTTTTCATTTTTTCACCAAAGCCGACTAAAAAATTGTTTCATTTTTTCACCAAAGCCGACTCATTCATTGCTGTAAGTGACCGCCGCAAAATCAATAAAAATCGATGCAATGACACCTTTAAGCAATACAACACGAGTGTGAGTGGGGCTGTTTTTTTATTGGGGGGGGGTGGGGGGGAGGGCACCAGAGGATCAAGGTAAGGTCAGGGGGGCGTTTGCTCAAAAAAGCTTGAGAACCACTGCTCTATTACACCCATCCAGGCCGCTCTTCCCGGGCTGTTCTCGTAATACACCGAGGCAAAAGTTCTTATCTCAAGTTTCTTGTGCCTGTAATGGTCTGGCCGGGGGGGTCATGGGATTTACTGGACAGGTATCACGGCCGGCCTCCTCTCCCTGGGAGGTTGATAGAAAAGCAGCTTGTTCTCTTCTCCGCTTTCCACTTGTCTCCTTATGGTGCCATCTCCTCAGCCGTCTCCCTCTTTATCAGCGACCAGAGTGCCTGCTATAAGCTTAGCCTGCACACTCACGATAAATGCCTTGTGTCAACATCTCAACATGCTCCTGTCTTCCCCCCCTCCTCTCCTTTTCAACAGTAAAGAATAGATAGATACGCCGCTGGTATTTTGGGTTGGGTGGGGGGTCGGGGGGGGGGGGGGGGGGGGGGCTGGGATGCTATTTCTCTCCTCGTCTCTGCCCCCTTGCGTCGGAAGGGCCGCCAAGCTCTCAGACTGTCAGCGTCGTGGCGCGTCGTCTGAGCTAACCTGGGCCAGCTCCTCAAGGCGACTAAATGTCAGTCCGTACATTAGCATTTAGCCGCCGCACTCTGCTGTCAATCCGGGTTTATCTTTGACACCCCCTATGGTCTGCTGCACCCTCAACTCACCCCCCCCCCCCCCCCCCCCCCCCCCCCACACTCCCCTCCCATTTACTCTCGCCACCCCCTCCCCACCCCCACCCCCATCTTGCACTCTTTGTGTTAATAAGGCAGGGAGGACAGCAGAATTTATCGGTGCTAGACAATCCCGGCCTTTTGCCCATTACTCATGCCAACAGTGGCTAATTGCTTCCTTTAACATTGGCACGTATGACATTCACCACTGCCTTCACTGTAGGAGGTTGATTCCTCCAAACAATCGCCTTCCGTTTAGCTTAGCCTTGCTAGCAGCTAGCCCTACGTTGCTGGGATGAATCACCCATCGTACAATGCTAAACTAAAGTTAGGCCATTTTCAAGTCCCCTCGATTTAAAATCCTTAGGGGAATTCTAAATATATACAGTAAGCAATTTCCTCCTTGAACAGGAGTGAAGAGGGGGATTGTAAATCAAAAGGTGAGGTTGGATGGTCCAATATCTAACAAAGCTTTGTTTTGTTTGGCTGGTGGCGAAAGATTAATGAACAGTCTTACGCTGACATTTTCAACTGGGAAGGACATTGATCCGCAGGCTATCTGAAGAGGCCCATTGTCCCGTTTACCCTGCAAACAACATCGGTTGGGGAGGTAAAGGAAACGCAGGCTGTACACATTCACATACTATATTCAGTGGATCGGATTTATAGTCATATAATAGCACAGTAAACATACATTTACCCATGCATCATTTTGGGATTTAATTGGAAAGCTCCTGTTTTTCTTGTTTTTAAATATCAAAATTTTTGATTTGTGTTAAAAACATCTAAGCTGAGTTTCTGAGTGTTTTTTGTGTAAAAACAACCAGATTTGGCTGAAGCCCCTTGTTAGATGTTTAGCAGGCTGTGCTCATACGCGGTCAGTTGGGACCTCGAAGCACTTTGCCTGGTATCAAATGTGTGCATGCTTTTGGGTTCTATGACCTAGAGTGGGGGAAAAAAGCTATTTGGAAAGACCAACAGAAGTAACTTTGAAAATACCAACTGCCTCTATTCCCTATGGACTCAAACCAGCACTGCTTTAATGTTAACTGGCGTTTGCTGCCAGATTCTTGCAAGCAACGAGAGATGCCCTTTTGGTCTTGGCAAGAGATTTGAATCTTACGAACGCACTTTTTCTCTTTTGGGGGGGGGGGGGATTTACACAGTATTTCTGTGGAACTCCTAAATATTACCCTTCACAATTTGTTGTGAAATAGCAATGATAATCTAACATTACGATTCAAACTCTTTCTCAAGTTCTCAGATTTTCATTGACTCACGATAGTGTTTATTTTAAAGTGTTTAATTTGTTATCACATTGGGCTTACAATAAACAATACAATTAGAAAGAAAACAGATTACAATGGACATGTTTTATTCCCCGTCAGTGACTTTGTGGTGAACATGCCCATGAAGATGAATGGGGTGAGATCATATCAGGGTAGTGTCCAACCAGATGTGTGATAAGATCAACCTACCAGCCTCCCCGGTGGCCTATAGGATGGCAGGACTGAGTGGTTGATCTTTCCTTAGGGGCTATTTAAGCAAAGGTGGCCGTTTTAGTTGTACAGCACAATGACAGCCGTTGAGGTCTAGCTAGACCCTTGGTCAGGTGGTTTTAAATGGCACCACCTGAACCATCAGAGGGGAAAGAAGGCCATGGACCAAAAAAAAAACAGGGCAACAGGAAAGGTGGCTGACTGTGTTCCCACTTATAAGGATGGCTGAGAGTGAAATAGGTAGGGAAATAGTTGATATGCAATATACAGATTACGCTGGGTAATACAAATAAAATTTGGTTGCTACACGTACACTCTGTATAGCTAAAGCAACCGCAAGGGAGCGATGTGAATGCTATTCATTTATATCTGCATACCCTCATGATAAATCAACCCCCATTGTACATGTATGCTCCAATATGCTATAACCCATATCTACAATACGGAGTTATTCACAGATGCTTGTGAGGCTTATCATATAAAAACACAACATGGTGGCCAACTTGTGTATTTAATCGATCTACAAACAAGTTTGTTTGTTGAGGCTTCATTCCAAGTTTCATGCTGATTTTGTGCATACAAACGCTGTAGCAATAGTCCACACCAGAAGTTGGACAGTACTGGGTGTACAACGGATTTGAGGATACACAAATACGACCAAAGTACTTATGAACAGGATTTATCTACAAATGTCATTACTGTTAATGCGTGGAGGAGCCAACCTGGATCCTGATGTCACCAAGAGCATGGTCATACACTTATGTTTCGTTAACGTGTCAAAATATGACAATGTATGTTTATTGTTTTGTCTTAGTTAGGTTAACTCTTTGACAATGTAGGAACAAGCATTTTTCCTCCATGGTCATTGGTAATGCTGAGTTTGGCATTTTTTTATTTAAGAGTTCAACATAGTGCTATTCTATTTTTCTTGTGCATTTCTCAATTAACAATTTTCTTAATATTTCTTGACTCATTTTTTGGTGGCCTCTTTAAACCTGATCTATTTAATCTAGAAAGTATGGAGTACTTGGCCGAGAAGTTGGTTTGACTTTCACAATATTTGTACAGCCCTTCATCACAGTTAGTCATAAAGCGCTTCACACTGTGTTCTATTGGCATTTGTTTGTATCAACAGGACTTAATTGGCAGTACAACGTTGTGGGCTTTGTAAAATGCGCTGGGATGCAAGATGGGGTGTTTTGTTTTTACTTGAAGTTCACAATGTGTTCCTGTATAGGCAGTCAAAGTAGATTAACATGAGCAAGGTGTCCCTTTTTTTCATTTGCATTCTTCCCTGATTGTGTTGCTGCTGGGACACAGATTAATGGCAAGCTTCCCGAATCCTACGCCAGGAATAGTCCTGCGAAAACGTTTTTCACTGAATGAACTTAGTGAATTAACAGGTGTGCTTCATTTCCCCTCCCGCATAATCATATGATCATGATTCTTAACACCCATTAGGGACAGAAATAACCAAATCCTTATGGCCGTGAACCCGGCAACAAGAGATGTACGAGGCATGGCAAGACTCGTTCAAAAATCAACAAATCTTTTACATGTATTAAATGATAAGTTAAATTCCATGAACTGTTTAGTTTAAATATCTCCCGTTTGTTAAAGTTTGACTGCAACCCATCGGTTATTTAGTGGCTTTCAGACATTTTTAAAAGGCGGATCCCGGCGGGCCTTTCAGTCTAGCATAGACACAAATCCTTTAGTCCAGTAGCATGACATATGTGAAGCGCCATGTGTGTGTATGTATGGGTATACAGCGGTGATTCACAATTTTTGTGTGTGTATGTATGTGTGTGTAAAGGGTAATCACCATGTGTATGTATGTATGTGTGTATAGAGGTGAATCACCATGTGTGTGTATGTATGTGTAGAGGTGAATCACCATGTGTGTGCATGTATGTGTGTATAGAGGTGAATCACCATGCGTAATACACATGGTGATTCACCTCTATACACACATACATACATACACATTGTGTATGCGTGTAAAGGTGAATCACCATGTGTGTGTATGTATGTGTGTATAGAAGTGTATCACCATGTGTGTGTATGTATGTGTGTATAGAAGTGTATCACCATGTGTGTGTATGTATGTGTGTATAGAAGTGTATCACCATGTGTGTGTATGTATGTGTGTGTAGAGGTGAATCACCGTGTGTATGTATGTGTGTATAGAAGTGTATCACCATGTGTATGTATGTGTGTATAGAGGTGTATCACCATGTGTGTGTATGTATGTGTGTATAGAGGTGTATCACCATGTGTGTGTATGTATGTGTGTATAGAGGTGAATCACCATGTGTGTGTATGTATGTGTGTGTAGAGGTGAATCACCATGTGTGTGTATGTATGTGTGTATAGAGGTGAATCACCATGTGTATTTATGTATGTGTGTATAGACGTGAATCACCATGTGTGTGTATGTATGTGTGTATAGAGGTGAATCACCGTGTGTGTATGTATGTGTGTATAGACGTGAATCACCATGTGTGTGTATGTATGTGTGTATAGAGGTGTATCACCATGTGTATGTATGTACTATGTGTGTATAGAGGTGAATCACCATGTGTGTGTATGTATATAGAGGAGATGCATCTTGCTCAACCATTCCTACAGTGCCTTGCCTTCAGTTTGTTGACATTGGGGATCAAACCCAGTACCTTAGAGCTGAGAGCTGAACACTACCAACTATGCTATCCTGCCCCGCATGAAATGTATTTTCTATAGCACAGAGAATATGCATAGCTGAACAAGCTGGGCGTACAATGACTGTTCTGTTTGATATCTGTATGGTGTCAATTAATAACCATGAGTGTTTGGCATAAATTTATGCTTACGAAGGGGTTTTGCATGGAAACTAATTAGTATGTGTGCATGTTTATGTGTGCTATTGTGAATGTGGCTATGTTCCTGTGTGCATTTGCACTGAGTATTTGCACGTGTGCGCTTACATGTACATGATGGTGTATATTTGTGCACGTGTGTGTGTACGTGCATGCCTGTTGTTGGCCCCTCTCTCCAGTTATTGCTTTTGAAGTTGTTAATTAAACCCTCAACCATCTGGTAGCTCAATGAAATTACACTGAGCTTCTCAGCCATGAAAAAAACATGACTGACTGACTAGATGAATAAATAAATAGATTAATAATTTAATAAATGCTTCAAATATCTCTTGTCTCTGTGCGACGAAAACAAGCGCTCTCATTAATGTGAACTCCATGTGCTGTGCATGTCACCCATGTGCGTGTGCGTTTGTGTGTGTGTTTGTGCTTCCATGCCTCCCCACCCACCCCTGGTGTGAGGTTACAGGCACATGCACACGTGCACTTGCAGGCTTACAGGTGAATCAAAGACATCTGTCAGTGTGTCACTCTTTGATCTCTCTCTCTCTCTCTCTCTCTCTCTCTCTCTCTCTCTCTCTCTCTCTCTCTCTCTCTCTCTCTCTCTCTCTCTCTCTCTCTCTCTCTCTCTCTCTCTCTCTCTCTCTCTCTCTCTCTCTCTCTCTCTCCCCCCCTCCCTCCCTCCCTCCCATGTGTCCCTTATCTCACTCGCTCCCCTTATATCTCTCTCTCCCGCTGTCTCTCCAGTGAACACACCTAGGTTCACACTTTCAGGCGCGGGAAGCGTCTCCAGTATGTAGAACATATTTAGTAACACAAGGGCGTTGCATCCCAAATGGTGGAAAATGATTTCACTCCATTTTTGCGTAATCGCCGCTTGCCTAATGTTTCCTGTGGCTCACCTAATTCAGTGCGTATGCCAAGAGTTTTCCTGCCTCTAATAGGATGCTGCTGACGTGCTCCATATGGCAGCGTGCATATGTAATTGTGTTTCCGCTAATATCCATGATGAATTAATCCGGCTGGTAAATAAGAACGGTATTGGCCGATAAGTGCATTACGTCTCTGTGGTCGTGTTTGATCCTCACCAATCTGCACCCAGCGTGTGATCATTAAGGGGTGAAACAGGCCAGGGATTGTAGTCAAAGTGTACATAGTAATTTAATTAGCGCATGTATCTGGACGGCCACCTGCGAGGAAATGTGGATTGTGTGTGTGTGCCTGCACGCGTGTGTGTGTGTTTGTGTGTGTGTGCGTGTACGTGAGCCACACGGATTCTAATAGATATGGAGCTATGCACCTGCATGCCTATAAGGAATACGGACCTAATCGAATCCAAATGGTTAATTGATATCGTATATTAAACTACAATTTTTAATGGGAGCTGTACATTCATAAAAGCCCTCTGAAGGATAAAATGGAAACATTTTTTTGATGGTGTAGCTACAGGCGTTTTAGTTATTGTGGGATTAGTGAGGGTCGTTGTTCATAAATTGCGTTATGAATAAATGTATGGATTTCTTTCAGGATTTTAGTTTTTTTTATAGACCATGACATTGTTCAGTCATGTAGAATGCAGACACAAACACACACATACTGCATGCACACACACAGACACACACACACACACACACACACACACACACACACACACACACACACACACACACACACACACACACACACACACACACACACACACACACACACACACACACACACGCACACACGCACATTTATGTATTCAGATGGTCCTGCCATTGTTATGTCTGCAGCTGCATGTTATTCAATTAAAAGAACATCATGGTCCTGTATTCATTTTTACATTTTATTGTGACATGCTTGTCTTCATATTATCAGGTGACACACACACACAAACACACACACACTAACCCAGTCATCTCCACCATTGGAGACATCACTCATCTACATGGTCTCTCTGCCTCCGCTCTATTACATTCCCTGATATTGGGTGGCCCTTAATTGCTCTGCGTGTTATGACCAATAAGATCTACATGCCATTATGGCTCTTATTGTCTCAAGTGCTTGTCTCGAGCACGCTGTTGTTCCCCAACAACACAAACTCAAGCTCAGCCTCGCCGTGGTAACACCTGGCCCTCTTTCCCCCTTGCTTGATTAGCATACACGACTGCAATCATTTCAGATTAAACTGCATTTTGCCAGAAGACCTTTTTTGATAGATTAGGTTCATTCTTTTCATTCCACGCAAGAGTGAAGGGCGCCGTGCGGTGGGCGGGGGGGTAATATTGTTATATTCCTGATGGCAAACTAAACATCTGAGGTGATTTGATGGGGTGGTTGGGAGGGGGGGGGGGGGGGGCTGTATTGTTTCAAATTGTATTCCACTTTTCAGCCTTAAACAGCACATTAGGCAGATTTGGCCACAGGCTTGCTATTTGTGCAATATCAGATTTCACTGCTCTTTTATTAACCTGCTATTTTTACCTGATTTGTTATGTATGTAAACTCACTCCGGTTGTTCTCCGTCTGTGGGGACAGGCGCCAAGACAGATTGCATCGAGCTCGGGGTCTTTCTACTGCGACTCTGCTGCGAAAATGTCTGGAGGCGTTGAAGGTCTTGTGTGTGTGTGTGTGTGTGTGTGTGTGTGTGTGTGTGTGTGTGTGTGTGTGTGTGTGTGTGTGTGTGTGTGTGTGTGTGTGTGTGTGTGTGTGTGTGTGTGTGTGTGTGTGTGTGTGGGGGGAGGGGGGGGGGGGAGTGTGTGCATTAGTGTGTGGAGCACCTAAGCCCTTTTGTTTGTATGTGTGTGTGTCAGCGCACATGCGTGTGTGTTTCCGTGTGCACGAATGTGCGCGAGGTACGCTCGTCCTAGCTCTTTCGTTTGTGTGTGTGCGTGTTTACGTGTGTCCGTGTGTGTATGTGCTCTCAAGAAAGTGCCTTGGCATTTAACCGTGGCCGGTGACGTCGCAATAACTCCTCATCCTAACTGCTCCGCAGAGAGAAATTAAAAGATGAAAATGGAAGACTTCCAGCTGAAAACATCGGTGGCGGGGGAGAAAAAAACGACAAGGCAAGAGTCTTTTCAGAGCGGGTGAGAAAAGAGAGAGAATCAGAGATCCATACCATGGTTGTAAAGCAGTGGTAGGACTGTGAGAGGAAGTGAATGAGAATGAAAAAGATTGAGGTAAGAGAAGGATGTGAAATACCCATACACATACCCAGACACACACGCGTATAGAATAGCATTTACATGGTTTAAAGAATGCTCAACACAATATTGTTGCATTACAGTACATTCTCTGACTTACATCTGACTCACACCACGAAAGCGTGGTGCATTTTGAGTCTCTCCCTCACCCTCTCTCAGTCTGTCTCTCCCGTTCTCTTCACTTTTTCACTCTTTTGCGCTTTGATGAGATTCCATTAGACGCCATTAAATCTCTGCCTAAGAGCCCTCTGAAGCCTCACAATTACAGGGAAAAAAAGGGGAGGAAAAATCACAATCCTCCATCGGGGTGCTCGTCTCCATCGAGGAGGGTGGGTGGGTGTTGGGGGTGTCGAGGAGGGGGGGGTGCGTGGGAGAGATGTTACATAGCGACGCAGTCAGAGTCAGAGGCGAGGTGCGACGTGGGGGCCCCGTGCTTTGGCGCAATTCATTAGAATGACTAAGAGCCCCGATGAAGGCCCTTATGCGATGGAGCCGGTAATGGAGGCGGGGGGCCTCTTGTGGCCCGAGCCCCCGTAATGGAGACTCTTGTGCCATGCTTTTTCGCCGTTCCTTCCACCCCTCCCACCCCCCCCCCCCCCCCACCCCCGCCAACCCCCCCAACTCCCCCAACTCCACCTCCAACCGACAGAGGCTTGAGAGGAGAGACACCACCAGGCTGAAGCCATCACCTCACCGCACTCTCTCTCTCTCTCTCTCTCTCTCTCTCTCTCTCTCTCTCTCTCTCTCTCTCTCTCTCTCTCTCTCTCTCTCTCTCTCTCTCTCTCTCTCTCTCTCTCTTCGACCTCCACCACCACCCACTTCTGTCTCTGACCTCAACCACCAATACCCCCCTCCCCTCTCTCTCGCTCTTCAATCTCCACCTTCACCCCCCCTCCCCCCACACACTCTCTCCGACCTCCACCACCACCAACCCCTCTGCCCTCTCTCTCCCCCCTCTCTCTCTCGCCGAACTCCATCGCTCACAGTTGACAGGGTGTGCAGACACCCATTGTGGTTCCTGGCTTGTGTGACTCAAGCGACGTGCTGTCAATTAGTGCTTGTGCGGGGGTGGCGGCAAGCTAGCAAAGATTAAAGCGTAAATATATTATCCACTATTTATAATTTAGCGGTAGCTCTTTTTCCTTTCACTTCTTGTCGTGTTTTCTTTTCCATCTATTTTTCTTTTTCTCATAACCTCGCATAACTTTTATGATTAAAGTATTCTGCGGTGAACCCCGTTAGGTACATTGACATGCTCTAGATCTACACACCGTACTCGCCTTAGATCTCTCTCTTTCTCTCTCTCTCCGTCTATTTTATTACATCCTGGAGGTTAACTTGTGCAGTGTTCTTTCCACGCTCTTAAATACCAGTTCTCCTACTGGCGCTTATCAAGAAACCGGGACTCTGTCTTAGTGAAATGACATCTGGAAACAGAAACACAAGACCTTTTGCAACATGGATTTGATTGAAAAAGAATATGTATTAAGAAAGATGAAGCTCGTGAAATCTCAGGGATTAAAAAAATAGACCTTTTGGGTGTAATTACACACAGCGATAAAACTCATATCCATATCAGTGTGGGATTAATTTGAGCCGTATAAAATGGATGAATGATGACGACGGGCGGCGGTGGCTCAGGACTGGGTTGTCTGGCTGTTGGTTTGATTCCTGCCTCGAACAAGACACCTAACCCTGAACTATACCGACGACGTGGCTGTTGCCTTGCATGGTGGACACCGCCGTCGGTGAATGAAGGAATGAATGTGTGTATGAAAGGGTGAATGTGAGGCAATAATTTTCAAGTGCTTTGAATGGCCTCGTTCTGAATAGAGCTTTATAATTGCGGTCCATTCAAAACATTGTAACTTTTCGGGAGGAAATATGTGGCTAGCTCTGGCGTTCCCTCTCTTACATACTTCCTGCCCGCAATCGGGATAGGACGGTTGGCAGCAGTTAATGCCAGGTCATCTTGCTCTCCATATTTGTGTGTGTGTCTGTGTGTGTGTGCGTGCGTTCGTGCGTGTGTGTGTGGGCACATGAGCCATAAAGCAGGTTCGCGGCCTTATCGATTTCATGCCCTCTTCTTGGATTTATTCACATCTCCTCTACCAACTACCCCCCCCCCCCCACACCCCCTCCATCCCATGCATCCTCCTCCTCCTCTTTGGTCCGTTGCCCCTAGCGACGACTCACCTCGGCAACCGGCGGTAGCGCAGGAAGTGGGGGAGTGGGAGTGTGCTCGGGCGAGCCGACCTCCCGCGAGGGCTGGTGTGTTGTGAGACCGAGGGGGGGGGGGGCTTTCGATGTTTGGGGGAGGGAGGGTGGAGGTGCTAGTCAGGATAGTGAAGAAGGTCTGTTCGCTGTAGGCTTTCTTTTTTTTCCCTTTGCTTCCCTTTTTTGGGTAAAAGAAATGAGAGCATAGAAGCGAACCAGTGCTAGAGGAGGATGTTTAACATCCCATCGATCCACGCCGTGCTCCTCTGGGCCGCCCCCCCTCCACCCCCTCCACCCCCTCCACCCCCCTCACCCCCCCCTAGAAGCCCAGAGGCATTACTGTGAGATCACACAGGAGCAACGCGCACATGAGTCACACACCGAGACGGATGGAGGGATGGATCTCTAGAGAGAGAGAGAGAGAGAGAGAGAGAGAGAGAGAGAGAGAGAGAGAGAGAGAGAGAGAGAGAGAGAGAGAGAGAGAGAGAGAGAGAGAGAGAGAGAGAGAGAGAGAGAGAGAGAGAGAGAGAGAGAGAGAGAGGGGGAGAGAGGGGGAGAGAGAGAAATGAAAGGGATGAGAAGGTGGGAGGAAGGAAGGAAGGAAGAAAGGAAGGAAGAAAGGAAGGAAGAAAGGAATGCATTAACAGAGAGGAAGAGAGTAGTGTGTGTGAGATGGTAGAGCGAAAGAGCAGGACGAGATATGCTCTGAGCGGGTTACCAGGCCTGCTCTTCCTGCTTGTGAGGAATCTATCTTAAAATAGTTGTGTACTCATATGATGAGTTTGTTTTGTGGGTGTGTGTGTGTGCGTGTGTGTATGTGTTAGTCAATGTCTGTGTGTTGTGTTTATGCGTGTGTGTGTGTGTGTGTGTGTGTTCGCTCTTGTGTGTCTGTGTGGAAATGCCCTGTGTCTCCATGTGTTTGTGTCATGTTTATGTGTGTGAGCTTCTTTTGGAGTGTGCATCTGTTATTGTGTGTTTAGTACGATGTGTATGTACCGTGTGTGTGTGTGTGTGTGTGTTTACTTTGTCCATGCAGCCGGGTGCTGGCTCAGTGGGTTGCTGGTCCCAGGTTGTGTATTAGAGGTTGATCTTGCGGGCTCGGTCGCACTCAGCCAGTCAGGGTGTGCAGCACAGGTGCCCTGGTACCCCCTTAAGCTCTCTGACTGCAGAGCAATTTACTGGACTGGTACACTGTGTGTGTGTGTGTGTGTGTGTGTGTGTGTGTGTGTGTGTGTGTGTGTGTGTGTGTGTGAATAGTTGTGCAAGCTTGTGTAGTTGTGTAGCTTGTGTAGTGTAATTGTGTATCTGACTGTGGGGGTTTTGTGCCTACTTGTGCAGCGTCTTTGACTGGCGTGTGTGTGTGTGTGCCTGCGTGCATGTCTGTGTGTGTGCGTGGGCGCGTGCGTATGTTGTAATAAGCACACACACAAACAAAATCTGTGTGTGCATGTGTGTGTGGGTGTGTTTCTGTGTGTGCTTATTACACCTCACGCATGCATCCACACACACACACACACACACACACACACCAATAATGAACCACCATCATCATCTCGGGGGGGCGGGGGGGGGGGGAACTGATCTTTGCCCACCCTCCCTTTTGCACCAGCGCTCTCGAGGTAGGGTTGGTGTGCAGGAAAGATGGCCGTCGCCCGCAGACGGCTTTCTTCAGTGGAGGCGCCCGTGGCTGCTCTAGCCTCTCCACAGAGACCAATATGCGAGATGGCTTTGTTTGCAGTCTACGTATTCTAAAGCTCCCTCAGGCCTGTTGCCCTCCTCTGTTGACTCAGCCTCCCCCCTCCCCCCCTCCCCCCCCTCCCTCCCTCCCTCCCTCCCTGCATTTATTTCTGAACTTCTTCCACTTTCGCGTCTTCTTCATCAACTTTTCAAAAATGTCCAAGTCCGAACCACGACAAACATCCAGTAATGACACGAAACCAGTGTGCGCCGTCAGGTTGTGACACACATGCACCATTTTGATCACTCAGTTTATAATTGAGCGTGTGTGTCTGTGTGTGTGTGTTGGTGCAACCAAATGTGTAGCTCTACATCTAAGTTGTTTGGCTCTGCCCACACATCTCTTAGCGTCTGTGTGTTTCTATTTCTTTGAGGAGGGGGGGTTTGGTGGGTGGGGGGGGGGGTAATGGTTGAGTGGGGGGCTTGTGTGTTTGTGTGTTTGTGTGGTGCACCCATGGTTGTTTAAAGGCTCCTAGTTGAAACTGCGCCACAATGCCACTAAATTGGCTCATTTATGTAAGCCCTGGGTCCGGAGTCCCAGCTCCCACCCCCACCCAAAAACAATTACTCCACCGCAGACGCACTGTGTGGAGGAGGCCACAGAGAAAAGCCAGAAGGGTGGGGTTGGAGTGGGGTACATTGTTAAAAAGAATGACCAACACAAGGATAATGATGAGTTTGATGGGCAGGATGCCAGAAAGTTTTACATTTTTGGTGTTCTTTCTCGCATCACCGTGAGGTGATTAAATCGCTTGCGAGGTGAGGGGGAGAGAAAATAAAGTGCAAGAGAGGCCATGTATAGATCTCAGCAACACCTTACCTTGTTAACATTTGGAAAAAGTGTCATTAGATTTTGCACAGCCATCGCAGGGGAAAAATCATCCAAAAAGTTGTTGTTTCCTGACTGTCAAAGCCGCGCGAGGACGTGAGGTCTACTTCGTTGCACATGAGAGTTCAACTTTTAATTCAGGAGAGAAATTCATAGCGTCACTCCTACTCCGATCTCTCTGTCCATATGTGGACAGTGTGTATTTATGCCGGCAATTTGACCATCAACTTGAAATTGAATTGAATCTTTGCAACCCATTGTGACCCTGACCCGGACGGATGATTGAATGAACGAATGAATGAAAGGATGGATGGGTGAAAGCAAGATGGGTTGAATATATGTCACCATTGAGGAGTGGACTGGCTATACCGCTACTGAATATATATCACACACAATGCCAGTCCAAATATGCGCATGAATCAATCATGTAAAAAGTCACAAAGCCTTGCAACCGGCTTCATTAGAATGCTCGCCGATGTTTAAAATGTCCGCCGCTGTGTTTTGCAAATCGAAGAACGTTAACGAGTATGATTCAGAAGAACCACAAAGGAGCCGGAATACCAAGCGGAACGTGTCAGAGCGGTTTTCGCGTGCCGCCACTAACACATCTATCCCCTCACCCGAGTCATCTGATGTTCTCACACACACAACCATGACTTGGAGACGGACAGAGAGGAAACCTTCCCCACGTCTCCGCGTCTCCGAGGGGCGGTGTGCCGTAGCGACGGTTCGTTAGGCACGAGGAAGTCGGTTGCAAACGGCGTCCGACAGCGAGTGGGATCAGGCGTTAGCAGCAGGTCAGCGCATGATGAGAAAAACGTCTGAACCCCTGGAACATCAAAACACGAGGATGACTGTGTTCTGGGTCTCTCTGCTTCCTCTGAAAGATATGGATATTGTAAATGACTCGTTGCGAATAACTAATAGCCCCTGTCAATTAAAACAAAGTTGGGAGAATGCGATCGCAGAGAGAAATACGGTGCGATGATGACATTGATAAGCGCATGCAGACATTAATTGGACGGTTAAAGAAAACTTTAGTGTGTGCTGAGCGCCCATTACGTGGTGGTCAAGGGGTCCGAGTCGTATACCGCCCTCCGCGAGCCGAAACTTCTTACCACACAACAACAACAAAAAAGCGAAGAGGAAGTGATGATCGGCCGGCAAGAATCAGCTCAAATATGGCTGCCAGCGAAATTATATCATTTCAACTCGGCCTACGGGCAATTTCGCAGTGATCTCGCGCGGAGACAACGAACTCTGACAACCGAGAGAGTGCGGACGTTGATTTTTTATGGGCCCCCCTCATATGCAGCTGTGGACTCCTGGGAAAGATTCCAATCCTGGCTTAGATGGAGCAATCTTATTTTCATTACATTCAATAATCTTTTTTTTTTTCCCGCCCCTTCTCCTAGCTCCTCTACCGTCTTGTTCCCGTCCTTCCTCCTCTTCATTTCGAGTGCCTCAGGCTTGGCAACCCAGCTTAGAACATTTGACACTTGACAGATCCATGTATATATTTGAATACATCTTTTGTGATCGCGGGGGTCGGGCCCAACACACACACACACACACACACATGCGCGCGTGTGTGTGTCGGTATTGTTTGTTTTCTGTCTGTGTGAATGCCGGCGTCTCCGTACCTTGGCACTGAGGAGGACCCAGCTGTGACGGCGTCTCCTTCATCAGGAGACGGTTAGCGCAGAGTGAGGTAATTAAAGTCGGAACACCTGTTTCAGCTTTACGTATCCCCCGCCACCGCCGCCGCTGCCACTCGCCACGTCTCGTCCCGGTCCCTGTCATGTTGTCTCCGACCCGATGGACACTCAACCCGCACCTTCTACGGGGCAGCTCTGAGGGTCCGTCACTCAGCCCAGAAGTACGACCTACAGAAGCGCTGGCTGAGCAGAAGGGGGTGCTGACCTTGTGGAGGTTTTTATTGGTAGACCCGGTCCGTTCCAATGGAACAGATGTGATTTCAACGCTAGTTTTCTCTGTTCTTTTTTTACTTTTGTCAAAACAAAAGTGCAGTTTTCACCTGCCGAAAGAACTGAGATGTTCCGAGCTGCTATCGCTAAAGTAGACTAATTGGAAAAAGCTGGTTTGACCTTATAGTGTACGGTAACAAAAAAACGCTGAAAACAACCGGTTTGGAAAAGGCTATGATTGTGACGGGGGCCGGCTAGACTTTTCAATGTGCATAAGAGCGTATGAACTGAAATAGGGATAACCAGTGGTGTAGTCTATTTTATTGTAGTGGGTATACTGTGATGATTCCCTCCCAGCCTCGTACAAACCCGTCCGACCGGTATGTGTACGTGTGTGGCGCTTATGGGGTGTCGCACCACACTCACCAACGCAGGGGTCTACAACCCGCTGATTTAAGAGTATAACGATTATCAACAATCATGGAAAGCTGAGTAGGTTTATCAGTTTTAATAACTGTATGAACAAATAGAACACAAAAATTACAAGTTGTCCTTTGTATATCTATAGTAGCAATAGCACATGCTAAACAAGGACAAAATCTACTCAAAATAATTTAATGAACTGTTTACATCCATGGCTAACCAGTGCATGAGAAGGAGATGACAGGAGACTAATGTTTCACTCTTTCAATTGCTCTAATTTGAGCTCTTACTGTTGTTATCTAACATACCATACAGTAATTGAATTGTGTAAAAGTGTGAAATTACGGCACCTTAAAAATGACCATGAATTAGCTATACCCTCATTTGCATAGTGATTAACATTATGAATTTCAATTGTTTATACCAACTGTATGTTGGCTGACATTTACCTATAACTTTTTTTCCCTCCACTCTAACCAAGGATGCCTGTTTTTAAATTCCCTAGCCTGACACCCAGTCTGAAAGGCTGGCCAGGGGTTCTCATCTAAAAGTAACAAGGAGATATAAAGTGGGATTAAAACATTGTCTTCTGTTGACTACTTATTATGTGGTTTACACATTAATATGGGAGGACTGGACACACACACACACACACGCACACACACGCACACACACGCACGCCCACGCACGCACACACGCGCAAGAAGGAGGGGCTCGGCCCGCCAACTAACGTGCAGAGATGCAGGGGCAGCTTCGCGCTTCGTAACAGAGACAGGGCAGAGCGCGAGCGCGCAGCGGGAATTTTATGAATGGTGAATGTAGGAGATAACTTCCCCTGCTTAAAGTATTTTATTGCAGTTATACCCAACCGATATTTCCGAAAAATAAACACAGAAGTGAAAGATCTGTCACAAGACGATTGATACGTATCCGTGCACATTTTTAAGTGGGTATACGCAAATCCTGGTGCGTTCCTAGTGGGTATACGGCGTATACCTGCGTATCACGTAGACTACACCGCTGGGGATAACCAAGTTTTAGTTTGGACGGACATGTTTGGAAACCTTACTGAGGGCGCACGTATGGATGGAAAAAAAAGTTGCATAGAAAACAGTGTTTTTTTTTACATGGTAGTAGTAGTGTGTGGAAATTGCCTGATCAGAGTTTTTTTCACGCTTGCAAGGATGCACAATGCTCCAGGAAGTGTAGTTGCACACAGTAGAAAAGGAGCCGATTGACTCCGAACACAAAAGGTGCATCCCCTCCCATGTTGCAGGTCGGCCTGGCTCCGACACTTCTCTCCTGAACCAGGGGATGTCAAGCAGCGAGACTGGCGGCTTCAAGCCCGCCGAGCTGACACCGCAGCCACAGTGGGCCTGGGCAGTCAAGTGAGACACTGTGTTTGTGGTGCTTAGTGTTATTTTGTTATTTTGCTTTGTGTGATTATTTCTGCTTTCAGTGTGTGTGTGTGTGTGTGTCTCTCTCTCTGTATTCGTTTGTGCATGTATCAATGTGTATGTTTGTGTGTGTGTGTATTTCTGCATGTGTGCGTATGTTTGTGCACGTGTCTGTGCATGTGTGTTTCTGCGTGGGTGTTTGTGTGTGTCTGTGCATGTGCGTACGTTGGTATGCTTTTGTGTCCGTGCACATGTGCATGTGTGTGTGAATCACGACAACACGGAGTGGCGGCACAGGGGCGTGTTTGCGCGCACCTCCCTACCTGTTCTTTTCAATCTTCCGCTCAGCAGTGCACCGGCATCCTGTTGCTTCAGTCAGCAGAATCCATCTTCCCCATCAATTTGGCTTCCACACCTTTTTGTCTCCTCTGCACCAATACAGCTGCGTTAAGGCAACTTTTTTTAATGCCTCACAATACGACCAAAAACCCTGTGAGTGCCAGGACATAGGTTTCGTTGTTCTGTAAATATCGGGATTCTGTAAATAATGCGATACGATGTACTTATTTTATTAGAAATTTTATATTTTGTGTGTTCTAACCTTTTTTTAACTATTTAGTGTACGCAGTCAGCAGCAGGTAGAATTCAAACCATGGAAGGTACTTTATACTGTGACACACAACTACGATGACATCCCAGCCATGATATGGGCTCATAAAATAAATATTACTAGCATAACACATTGCTGTATAATAAACCATTAATTTATATAGTGGTGGAAGCTCAAAGCCATTTGCTGCACTGTTAAAGCGTGTATTAAACACCGTCTTGCCTTGTGCTATTCATCACACTCCAGATGTGATTCATGACCTATGTCGTCACGGACGAGCCCCCCGTGAGATACTCCATTTAATGACACACCAGTGTTTTCGTTTTTCACAACAAGAGAACAGTTCAACAATGGAGCTTACACTTTTTTTAACGTTTTTAAATCCTAATCCGTTTCCGTTTTAAAGAAATCGAAATGAATTAAATTAAATTCAATTCAAATCATGGGTGGCGATGAACTTCAAGTACTTAGTTCAATTGGGTTGTTCAAATGTTATTTTTTAGTGACCTCTCTTAGCTTCCAAGAAGTCCTTTAATATATCCTATCCAGTGTGTCCTATATTCTCTGAGAGGACTTACAAATGCACCTCAAAGGCCTGCCTCTTTTGGCCCATTTTTACGTTAACACATCTTGCTTCCAAGGACACTTGGCACCAACAAACTATGCAAATATATATTTTTCGAAGGACTTTAAGAGCAGTGGGCTATGAAGGTAGGAAGATATGAACCAAGGTAAAAGCACAAAATATGTTTTATCTAATGCCTTAATGAACGAAACATTTACATTTCCTCCTGTTGAATAGATGGTATCCAATTTGTGTGTGTGTTTGTGTTTTTGTGAGAATGCTCTTGTTGCATGTATGTACAACATGCATACACATATGTATTTTGCTTATGCACGTGTGAATCTTTCCTCAATCATGTGATTGTGTAGTGCGTGTCTGTGCGTGAATGGGCACTTTGTGCTGTGTGTTTTGCATCTGTGTGTCTGTGTGTTTGGGATTGTGCTGTCTGTTGTGTGTGAACGTTGAATGTGCAGTGTTTGTGAATGTGCAGTGTGTGTGTGTGTGCTCTTGAACGTGCATTGTGTGTGGTTGTGTGTGTGCCATAGCTACGAGAGCCAGTGTATTCTCAAAGGGCTCATTAATTATAACGGGAGTCATTATGCAGATAACTGTGAGCTCAAATATCGGTGGCAGAGATTAGAAGAAAATCCATTGCTTTTGGGCCTTTTCTCAACTTTCTAATCACCTGTCTAGTGCAGATATCAGGGAATGCGCTTCATCCACCCGGTGTTTCTCCTCCTCTCCGTCCTCTGCCGTCTTATTTTGTAGCTTCCACTGTAATTGTCAGTAAAACCGCTCTTCATCATTGCCATCATCATCATCGTTACCATTTTTCGGCTTATTTTTCCCAAACGGTTTTCTTCTGTGTTTCCTATTAAAATAAGCATTTTTTTTTTTTTAAATTTTTTTATATTGTCCATCAAGCAACCACTGTATGTGTGTTTGTGTGTGGTAGTGGCTTTATTTTGAGTGGGTGCTTGCAGCCAGATTTCCTCAGATGCGGTTAAAACTGTTTGAAAATGCTTCCTACCCCACATTTTGAGTATCTATTACTCTTGGTCACGTTCACACATGTGCCGTGTTCCAATACCCGTACTGTCCGCACTTACTAGCCAAAATTTGAGTACACAGTACGTTCCAATTCAGATCCGGCGAAAAGAAGTATACTTCAAGGACCCGGATGCCGTACTCAAAACGGGCTAATCGTGAAGTGTGGATCAAAGGACAGTCTCCGTACTCAACGGCAGCCATCTTAGCTACGTAGCGGAAGAGGCGGAGCCAGGCTGAGCCAAAGTTGGCGCATTTTCCACATAGCCTGCATTAATAGTCATTTTGTAGTTTTTGTCGTTTTTATAGCTTTTTATAGCTGCTAGGCGTAAAGAGTTCACCGTTCAAAGCGGGATGTTTATTGTGGGGGAGGAGCCACGGCGGCAGTTGTGATCGTCATTTCCGGTAAGTGCACCACAGAGTACTCGATTTGGAACAGCACTCGCATCTAAAAAATTAGCGTACTCAAGTGAGTACGGATAGTGCAGATAGTGTACTTCCTTTAAGTATACTCATGGAAGTACGGGTATTGGAACACGGCAATGCACAAACAGCCTCACTATCTTACACAAAGTCAAAAACACACACACACACAAAGAGACATACACACACACACACACACACACACACACACACACACACACACACACACACACACACACACACACACACACACACACACACACAAAATCAAACTCACACACAACCACACACACAAACTCAAAATCACACTCAAAACCAAACACATACACACACAATATCTCACATTTGCAATCACACACATAACACATTCACAAAAATTAAAATCATCCACACAATGCTAAATCCAGCACTGTTTTATCTTTTCAACAACCCTGTATGTGTGCGTGTGTGTTTGTGTGTTTGTGTTGAGATACACATGTCTACCAGAGTATCCACAGGGAAGGGTGTCTTGCTTGGTTTGATCACAGCGATCACAGCAAACGGGTGCATTGTTTTGATCCCAAACAGGTGCATGCTGGGACTGTGTGACATTGACTTACCGGCAGCTTTACACATGAATGTTTCCTGTAGGACCAGGCTAAAGTAGGTCACACGTCAGTCGGGAAGCAGTGAGAGTAGTGTCACGTAACAGATAAGACACAAAGGAAATTGTGTTTCTTTCAGGGTGGTGTTATTGGAAAAGACAATGGGGAAAATAGCTCCGTCTGGTCGGTCTGCGCTGAGCGCCATCAGACTCTGTGTTAGCACCTTTCTCGAAAATAACACTTTGGATATTTTGGACCACAATATCGTCACATTGAGATTTTCTAGTCTTTTTTTTTGCACTCCGAATGGCGCTCTCTGATGGAACACCTTCAGCAGATTCCAGCGTAGAATGTAATATAAAACAGATCAGAAAAAAACGGCAAGCTCACTGCCAATCTGCGCTACGGCTCTGAGACGAATAGTGATCGACTTTCTGAAATAGGCACACTTTTTCATGGACACGTTTTAAACAATATTGAAAACAAGCACCCAACTGGGTGCTACAGGTAACTAACTGTAACATATCAATCTGTGTTGATATTTTTTGAATTAATTGTTGTCACAAGGATCATAATTAGAAAAATGTGCCGGTTTTAGAAACTTTTTCAGTTAGTCAAAAGTCACAAGCATTGCTTGAGAAAATAAGTTACGAAATAATCAGACTCCTTAAGTCGCTTACGGTCCCTGGGGTCACCAGACACCTCTGGCCCACTCCCTCTGAAGTGGTTGTCAGGTCATCCTGTCCCCCCATCATCCGGCGATATTGTAGCTGCACGGTCCACATCAACATCTGGACTAGCATCTCGACATATGGGGCCCGTGATTAGGGCAGCCCTCAGTAGCATACCAATAATTCTTCACTCTCAGGGGATGACCAACGTCCTCTTGACGAAGAAAGACTGAGGATGAAGGTGTCGAGCGAACACAACCCAAGCCACTCAATGACAACATACCTGGATGATGAATCTAACCTTCTGCAGGCTCTTTCTGAAGACGTCTCTTTGTCCATGTAGTGCAAGGGCATAACTCGGCAAGAAGTATTCATACGCTCCTGTATCTGAAGGGTTTAGTTTTTTGTGGATATCAACCCCTCACTGTCTCTGTATGGCTGGGCAATGAATTAATGCCACTGCTCTCTGTTGATGATCCACTGCATCAGGGCTTCTTCGTGACTCTGAGAAGAAGGTACTCAAAGACACTGAGTGGATCGGTGTATGTGGTTGCCTTGGTCACAGCTCGCACTTCGGACCTGTTCGACAATCAAGCCGACTGCCTTAGATCGGATTCGGACAATTCAACGCGATTCGATCATCGATTGACAGCTTCTCCCACGTCCACCTTGACCACCATAACCGATGGCAGCCATTTTATCCAACTTGATTCCAAACTCCTGTCGCAAAGGGATCCGACGCAGACAAAGGAGCAGAAACGTACGCACGCGCAAGGTCGATAATAAGGCTGTTCCTTCGGTCGGAGGGCTGCAGCTGGCTGATGGACAGAACTCGCAGATGTCACACCAGTTTCCATACCGACCTCGAGGCCAGCGCTCTCTTCCGCTGCCAAGGATCAGGGCTCGAAAGACGGAGAGAAGGGGAGGCTGCTTCTGCTGGATCTTCCACCTGTTTCATCAGGGCTAAGACAAGTTATCCCAAACCATTCATTTAGTTGGATTGCGTTGTATTTTTGGTTTATTGCCTATGCAGTAAAAGTCTTTCATGCTTATTCCTTCGCTCAAACCCTTAGTGCTGCACTGGCGTCTCTTTTTTTTTATCACCTGGAGAAGTATTAGTCAATTCGACGTAAAATTCATATTGTACGTCGTCAACTTAAAATACACAGTCTATATCTGGATCGCTCTTGCTGGTTTCATATTTGGATCCCTATGTGGCATTCTGGCTTCAAATCAATTCTGTAATATTGACTGCTTAAAAGGGTTATTGTAAAGATAGGCGATTTAAAATGCTGTAGTGAATTAAAGTACATCCAGTTGAATTGCATTGAGTTCTTGATTATGCAAACAATAATTGAAAATACATTTTGTTCTGATTAGTTCCTGGAATCAACTGGCAACGATTGCACACAACTCATCATCTGCTTCCTGTATCTCTTCAATTGGATCTACACCTTAAACACAGATACACATACACAAACACACACACACCTTGTTTTGTCGAGGTGGTACCAATACAAACAAGCTAAAAAATAATTGAAGGATGGCGGGGGGAAAATCCATCGACAAAGTAATCATCGACCGCGTTAAACACGCCCGCAGCTCAGCTTCGCCCAGGCCACACGCTGTTTGTGGTCATTTAGTTATTGAGACATATGGGCCCACGTGGCAAGATATTTCACATGCACAAACTGTCACAGCCACACACACACACACACACACACACACACACACACACACACACACACACACACACACACACACACACACACACACACACACACACACACACACAACCTGTCACAACCACACACACACACACACAACCTGTCACAACCACACACAAACACAAACACACACAAACTGTCACAGCCCCACACACACACACACACACACACACACACACACACACACACACACACACACACACACACACACACACACACACACACACACAAACTTTCACAGCCACACACACACAAACGCACACACACCCAGAGGATTGCACAGGAAAAGCATGCTAATAATACTGGTATGGCTCACCCCAGGTGTTGCCGCGGCGATGCCCTAATGACTGCGGAGCAACAAAAGGCCTGTTTGAAGGCTGTCACTTTGAAGCTGTTCGCCAGCACCAGCGCCACGCTGCTCTGTCCCAATAAAACCTTTATTAGCCATATGCTAGGCGCGGGACATCAGAGAGCAGCCAGTTAGCATGCGCTAATCAGTCAGTATGCCAGCCAGTCGCTGGAATAGAGAAACGCTTGGTGTATTCTGGGAAATAAAAACACATTCTGGCTTGGTGTAGAATTTCTTCTCTCGGCGCTGCGTTGGCGTGCGTTTCCTGGGCTGATAGCTGAAAGTAACGAGCTAAACTAGTGACTGATCAAGAATATTCAGCTTGTAATGCCTGGTTGCTTCTCAGAGTTAGCTGACGAAATAGAGCTTTGATATTTGAATTGGTTTTTTTGCCTGTTCGTGTGTAGGTGTGTGTTTCTGCGTGTGTGTGTGTGTGTGCGTGTGTGTGTGTGTGTGTGTGTGTGTGTGTCTTAAGGAAGACAGCTAGCAGTTCCTGGCAGTTACCAGAGACCTTGGCAGCACATCTCTCAACACCCCAGATGCTATCGATTTGCTGACCCACCCCCTCCACCTCCCCCCCTGCCTTCAGGAGTGACAGTGTTGTCGTTTGGTTACTATTCCTCTGATAGACAGACACTGTAGGACCACACCAAAAAAACACACTCAAATGTCAGGGTTCAGCGGGACTCTGAGGCACCTCTTTGTTCGGGCCGTGTGTGTGTGAGCCTGTGTATGTGTGTGTGTATGTGTAGTTGTGTGTGTGTATGTGTTAACGTGTATTTGTGTGTGTGTGTGTGTGTGTATATGCGTTTCTATGTGTCTGTGTGTGTCTGTGCTTGTGTGTGCTTGGCTAGTGTTATTTTGTAATTTTTCTTTGTGTTTGTTTGTTGAGAGTTGAAATTGACTGGCCCGTCACTAAATGTGAACACAGGGTTCTCGCCTTAAAAACCAAGTGAGATAACAAGTTATGATTGTCACACACAAACACACACACACACACACACAAGTCGCACGCACAGGCATGCAGACTGATTGAGACGGGTCTGAATGGGAACTGTTGTTGTTTGATGGCCTGAGACCCTCGTGTGAGCCCTGCCCAGCACTGATCCATCACACCTATCGATCCTGCGAGAGGAGGGGGAGGAACCACAGTGGTAGAGAGAGAGAGGGAGAGGGAGAGGGAGAGAGAGAGAGAGAGAGAGAAATAGGGAGCGAGTGACAGGGAGCGAGTGACAGACAAAGACGTGCGCACACATAGTCAAGTCTAGCCAGGTCTTACACTCCACACACCGCCATCCCACACGCACACGCACACACACACACTCACTCACCAGGTACAGGAGGCTTTGTAGCCACCCTGTGCCATTCATCTGCACTCACCTCATCGATTCCCGCTGCTGAAATACGCCACTGTTTATTCGCATTCAAGCCACCACAGCAGGCCGTCAAAGAGACGCATCGATCGCGTGCATGCGTACCTTCAACGGGAGTATGGGAGTTCAGGGATCCATTCGCCTGGGTGGGGGGTGGGGGGGGGGGGTGAGGTGCATCTTATATCTTATACGGTGACGATCCATGTAAAAGATCGACTTCGCACTGAAACAAGGGTGGTTTTCTTATTGTTTTTTCAGTGTGGGAGAGGGCGGGGGGGGGGGGGGTTTAGATCTAGATTTGTTATTTATCGTCGCTGTATGTCAGCCTATCGAACGCCGTCGGATCCAGAGAGAGGCTCATTTTG
Organism: Gadus morhua; assembly: GCF_902167405.1. NCBI lineage: Eukaryota > Metazoa > Chordata > Actinopteri > Gadiformes > Gadidae > Gadus > Gadus morhua. The sequence continues at coordinate 11,623,405 of NC_044066.1, read as the reverse complement.
CTGCCCTTTATCGTGTTTAATCTGAACGGCTAGGATTTTGTTCCCTATCCGCGTGGCTCGGCGGGGAGGGAACCCTCTGTGAACCGCGACCTTCCAGCTGAGGCTAAACAACAGCGAACCCGACGCCATCCCCACCTTTTTTTATTTATTTATTCTTTTTCTTTTTTTTTTTTCAGTTGGACGGAGTAGCCACCACCCATGTCCCACCTTCCCCACCCCCGACCCCCCGCCCGCTCGGCCCTGCTTGCGGCAAGGCGCTGACCTTTAAAGGGGAACTGTGTCGCCGTTATTGTCTGCGAGGGCAATAACTGTCGGGACACTGGCTGTACTCAGGATGCCCTGGCGTCAGAGCCCGCTTCCACCGCAGCCGCACCCCGCACCCCTCTGGGTTGCTTATTTCTTTTTTTTTATCCTCTCCACGCAGCCCTAACACCAGGACACACGAGCACGCACACGCACCGGAAACAGACATTAATGCACGCTCACACACACATTAATGCATGCACGCACGCATGCACTCGCAAGCACGCCACACACATGCATGCATGCACGCACGCGCACACACGCACGCCTGCCCACACACATGCACACACTCAGAGGTGACCAGCAAGTTGAAAGGGGACGGTAGCACTATAAAGTCGTTTGTCTCAACAGTGCTTGTCGCTTGATGTGCGTGTCCACGCACAAGCACACACACTCACAAATGACACATACACACACACACACACACACACACACAAACACATGCACACACACACACACACGTACACTCAAAGTGCATGTGAGAGTGCTATACTCTATAACCATCAGAGGTTCTCAAAGGCAGCGGGGAACGGCACAGTGCTAAAGGTCACAAATCTCCACGTATGACCTGAAAGGTTAAAAGCAGCATGGCTAAAAATAGTAGACGCCCCCATCACCACCAACACCGTCAACCCTAACACCACCCAACACCTGAGTTGTCTTGTGGCAGGGCCCCATTAAGGAATTCATTATCTGTGCTAAATCAACCTCCTACATCCCCTCACTGTCTTCGGCATCATCATCATCATCATCATCATCATCATCATCATCATCATCATCATCATCATCACAATCCTCCTCCTTATTGGGTCTTCAGGTCTCTCTTTATTTACAGCACCATCAACTGTCACTTTGCATGCTGGATCAATTCAGTAAAACAACTAGTATATATACATGGCATGACGGCACACACGTTGCCAAAGTCAGGGGTTTGATTCCCTGCAGGGCCTTATAATCATTTGCTATGCCCTGTGTGCATGCATATGTAGCCAATATTGATCTTAATAAGCTTTTTACCTGCTTTATTTAATGTGAATAGCATTGCAATTGCATTATGCATAGTCCTTTGTTTCATAGTCATATTTACAAGCCTCATGTTTGATGCTCCTCATGTCTGTCTCAACTTCTTCAAATCGTTTGAGATATATCTTTTGCATCTCAGATTAACTTTAGTTTACTCGAGTCCGGCATGAGCGGTAGCCTTTCCCGGAGACAACCAGAACAGCTCTGTCTATCTACTCACTGCATGACCCAATTGCGTTCTTTACATTGGCCTGTTACTGTGGAATAAACTGCGGTATAGTGTGAGGACGGTTCTGGTGTCTCTTGCCTACGTGTGTGTGTGTGTGTTTTTGTCTGCATCAAGTCCACTGATATCTGGCTTAAATTTTTTTGAAAAGTGTGGTATTGTAAGGAGTGCTTGCTGTTGATGTTCCCGTTCAACAAAGCCATCATCCAGACAAGAGGCCTCTCCAAGTTCCTCTCAACCTTCTATGTGACAGTGTGTGTGTGTGTGTGTGTGTGTGTGTGTTTGTATTGTGGACTATTCTTACTGGTTGCATTCATCTGAGGTAAACGTGCTGCCGAGGTTTAAGGTCACATGACAAGATCAAGACACGAGAGCATCATAGTGCTGGCTCTGTCTGTCTCTGTCTCTCTCTCTCTCTCTCTCTCTCTCTCTCTCTCCTTCCTTTCACAGCAAATGAAGGAGAGGAGGAAGGTTTATAAACACGCCTACGTCTCACACAAACACACACACGCCCCTCCGAACCCCCACACTGTCAAACCAGGTCGAGCTGGCGTGATGAAGCACCGGTCGCTCCTCACGTAACCGGGGCGACAGTGTGGCTTCACCCTCCCAGCGGGTAAACCAGGCGGGAAGAAATCAATCGTCGAGCGACCCAGGCTCTGCCTCCGCCTCGCAATACTTTACAATGTCATTTGACCTCCCTCCACCCTGTTTCCTGTATCGCCGCACCTGGCCTTGAAGCCAAAACGCCCGCCGAACTGTATTAATGTAATGTAAACGTATTTTACACAAGGAAAACACGACACGGTTCCTGTCTCGGTAAAGCCCTTCGCTCTGACTCGTGTCCCTTTCCCGGTGCTTGAGTAGCGAGATAGGAGCTCGTCCATACAGTATGGCACGTTTCAGCCCAGGAGTATGGATGGTCATTCTGGCTTTGCGGTGGGTTGGGGTTGGGTTGCGTGGGGTGGTGGTGATGGGGTTTGGATTGAACAGCGGGTTGATGTGGAATCATCCCCCTCCACCCCCCCCGGACCTCTCTCTCCAAGCGGCAGAGTTTGGGGCAGAGGTCAAAGAGGGGGCATCCCAAAGAGGGAGATCCCCCCTGAGAGAGTCCTTACAGTAGATTTAGGGCTGGATCAAAACAATAGGGGTAGGATAAGGGGGAAACAACGTGCTCTTACTGAGCAAAGAGAGATAAGCGGGGGCTGGATGAGATGTGGTGCGTGAGCGATGTTTACGTTGTCAGCATAAGGACGGAGAGAGAGGGTTGGGCTCAGGGGGATGTGTGTGTGTGTGGCTGTGTCTATGGTAACATGTCCTTTCCTGTGTGTTTGTGTGTGTACATGTGTCCCTGTCCCTGCCGGTTGACTTTGTTCAGTTGTTTGTGTTATTTTGGTGGCGTGCTCACGGGCAGACGTGTATGCACGTGGATGGATACGCGTGTCCTCGTGTGTGCAAGGCGTCTGCTCGTTTGCTCTGTCCACGGACAGTAATGGCCTTAAAGCGACCGCTCAGGGACCACTAAGGATAGTGTACGTACACAGTAGTGGGTCTGAAAGCGCCGCGCTCCAAGTCTGAAAGCTTGTGTTTTTCAAGAGGTTAGACCAAGGCCTGCCCCGTGCTGCGTCTAGAACAGCTTCACTCACTAAAAGAAAATGAGGCTAAAGAAATAAATCAAAAGTACACCCTGCCAATAAAAGTGTTTACGCCAATTGAAAAAATAAAAAAGGAAAAAGAAAGTGCTCTTTTCTGAGTTTATTTGTGCTGTGATGCAGGTTTGCTGTGGACTGTGGACTTGTTCACAGTTCAGGGCTATGGGACCTGATGAGAGGTGCTGCTGCGATTTCAGCGTGGAGCAAAGGGCCAACTTTCGAGGGTGACTGACCCCTTCGAAAAACGTAAGAAAACCTTCCGATTTATTCAAGGAGCGTGCTGCATGATTGACCCTCGTTTCATGTGATTAAAAAACACACCAAAAATACCATTTGCATGAAAACAAAACCAGGATCCATGGGATTTGTTAAATCCGCCGCCAGATGGGTTGAGGTGTAATCATCTTATTCAAGGGACCAACAGTGTGTGACTCTCTCACACTGCGGTCGAGTGACTCCTCCTTAAGTCTGCTAATAACAGCGGCTCATTGGTCAGCTGTTACCAGCCCCCTGTTTACCTGGTAGCCTTCGTTAGCCTAACACTCACACAAGCAATAAATCCAAGGCTTGTTATTATGGTAGAAAGGGTTGGGATTTAAGAGGTCTAGCTGAAGCCATTCATTTGAGAGAGAGAGAGAGAGAGAGAGAGAGAGAGAGAGAGAGAGAGAGAGAGAGAGAGAGAGAGAGAGAGAGAGAGAGAGAGAGAGAGAGAGAGAGAGAGAGAGAGAGAGAGAGAGAGAGAGAGAGAGAGAGAGAGAGAGAGAGAGAATAACAGCTAGGTACTTCTATTCCTAATTCCTATTTTTTCTGTGGTAAAGAAAAAGTAAGCAACCAAAACTCTCAAACTCAAGTCTACGTTTCACCAAGCCACCCAATGACACACCCCCTCTACCCAACACCCCCTGACCCTGTTACCCACCACATTATTCTCATTTCCTATCTTGTCACGAGTTAACCCGACCTTACCCCCACCCCGACTCCCCACATCCCCTCACCATCCCTCACCCCCTCAACCAAGCTCCACCACCTCCACCTCCATCCATCCCCCCCCCCCCCATCCACCCCTGGCACTGCGGGAATTAAAGTGGTGACAGGTTATCATAATCCTATTTCAGAGACAATCACTGCAGAGGGGAACCTCTCCACGGGGACGCTGCAGTCCTCCATGGGGAATCGAACAGGCGCGCACAGATTAAATTATGCTGGAGGGGGGAGGAGGGCGAGGGGGGCGGGGCTTGGGAGAGATAATGAAGGGGTCCAACTGTTGAAAATATATTTTCTTTTGTGAGGTAGCGCCGTTCTTGCCCTTACCCTTGAGTGTCTTATTGGCTGCCGATGAACTGGGTGGTGTGAGTGTGTGTGTGTGTGTGTGTGTGTGTGTGTGTGTGTGTGTGTGCAACTCAGTGCGATGGGCGCACAATCTAGCACACAATACGCAGACGCACACCTGCACGCACGCATGCATGTAGACCAGTGGCGGCTGGTCGTTTTTAAAGTGAGGGAGGAAGGAGTGCGCGCTTGGTTGCCATTGGCCTGCTTGCACTGTTGGTGTATGGTGGCATAAGAATGTGAGACTCAAGTTGTTTCAGGGTGTTTTGGTGAACTACAAAATAGAAGGGAGGGAGTTATGTGAACAAAATGTATACAAAGCCACCAGTGGCATCACTGTAATTTGAGAAGGAAAGGATGCAAAGCATATTAGTCAAATCAGGCCTACTAATGATTTGTAAAAGTAAATAAAAAAATCTGGGCCTATCATTGGGCCTATTTTTGCCCTCACTGACTGAAGTTATTTAGCTATGTTTATTTTCAGTTACAATTGCTTGTAATGCTACCAGTAAGTCATGCGTACCTAGCAAACCATGTAGCACTCACAACACTGACGTTGCCATTACTTCTGGTGACCTTGATTTTGGGAAGTGGTCTACTTCTTTCTTTGGTCGCTAACTTAGCATTGTAACTGAATGAATGGAATGCTTTTTGTAATAAGACGTTAACAATGTCCTCCGTTTCCAATGTTTCCATTGTGCATTTAGGATCTCGCTATCGCAGATTTCACTTGCTCTACGTCTCTCAGACTGAGCACCGCGGCAACGCAGACCGGGTTTGTTATCAACAGCGTTGCCAGATTGGGCAGATTTCCCGCCCAATGATAATTCTTCCAGCCTAACATGGTTAAAAGTAGCCCAATTGGGTGGGAAATCTGACCAATCTGGCAACACTGCTCAACATCCAGGGATCCTGCTTATTGGTTCATAGCGCAGACGGATAGATTTTTGCGCGAATCAGACCCCTTAAGGTCCCACCCACTCAGAGGAGGATTTTCCTCCTCTCTCCCATTGAAACCCATGTTATCCACCGGCCGCCAGTACTTTCGGGAAAATGAATGGGAGTCAACGGAGGCAGAGGGAGGACGTTCCTCCCTGAAGTAATTGTCAAAAGGCGATAGGGGGTGCTAATGTCCCTTTACCCAGGGAAACGAACATTATATATTCAAAGGCAATAAAGTAGTCATATTTAAGGGCATTAATTCATTGCAATAGTCTGGGCAATCTACATTTTTTATTCTCAACAATGTTAGGGAGGATCTTCCTCCCTCTCCTCAATGGAGAAGCCTCCACTGATGTAGACACACAAACTTACACACACACACAAACACACAAATGAAAGTAATACACACAAGCTTACAAAGAAAACGCAAATCACATATACACATACACATGCATCCAGACACACACACACACACGCAAATAATATACACAAAGCATGCACACATGCATGTGAACAAAAACAATTAATACACACAAACACATACTCTACATGCATGCACGCACACATGTGCAGACACACACACATAAACACTAACTACCGTGGTCGTATCGACATCAAACGCACAATGAATGGCTGGTTGGACCTGAAATATTTGTGTATGTGTTTGCGTGTAACTGTGTGTGCATGCATGTGTGTGAGGGGGCGGCGGTGGTTGGCAGGGCTGGGGAGGGATGGGCGAGGTGGGTGGTGCCTCAGCGGCAGCAGCAGCAGCCAAAGACGGTTTTTATTGTGTTATTGTACACTCTGTCTTCAGTAGTGCAATATCTGCTCTCAAAATAATGTCACCGTCTAATGAAGTAAGGCTCTCTCTCTTTATTATTTATCCCCCCCCTCCTCCCCCACCCCCCCAGCCATCACAGGCCCAGCTCTTCCCTGGCGCCGCTTCACTTTGAGCCTCTGTTTGAGAGCCCCCCCCCCCCCCCCCCCGCCTCTCCCCAATGCAACACATTTGAATTTTAATGTGATTTCCTCTCTTTCTTTGTTTCCTTAAATTCATTTATATTGTGTTTATTTCAAAGTTTGCCAAGAGTTTGGGGGAAGGGGCTATTTTTTGCTTCTTCTTCTTTTTCTCTTAGGCCCGTTGGCAAAGGTGTACAGTTTGGAATGTGATGCGTTCTACGGGGGGTTTTGTCTGAGGTGCAAACACAACGTTGTGCTCGCCCTGCACGTGTTGATTGGCTGAGATTTCTCCTTTCTTAATCTATGAGAAGCTGGGGGGGAAGGAGATCAATGAGGGACGGAGACCGCAGATTTGTACATGTGATTAAGCTGAAAAATGCATGTCATTTCTGGCATATTTACAGAAATATATATTAATATGCACTGTCCCTGTCAAATAAACAAATAAATAAATAAAAGAAAAAATAATTAATTAATTTTGTAGTGCATTGATTTGATTGCCAAATTAAAAATTAAGGTTAATGACCTGTATATATCCTATTGATCAACTGTAACTGTTACTACGAGTGACCTTTAGGAGTTTACGACCTTGTTCACAACAGGCAATTCCCAACTCACACTCGCATTCAAAACAAATTATTCTTCGTTTAGCAAACGCATAGCTCTTCCGCATACAGTTTGAATAACAAGTGAACAACCAAACACGCACTCTAATAATGGAAGGCGAACACAGCTCTGCCAACTCTCCATAAAACAGCTGTTTCCTTCCCAGGCTCTCCATCCAGCTGTTTCTCCTCAAGCATTGGACAATCTGACACCGACGTGAGAAAACACAATTGCCATCGCAAGAGAAAATATGTAAAAAAAAAAAAAACGCTGTTAGCGATTAACATAGCATCCTTCCACAAAACTTGACTAGCTGCTCCAGTATTGTTTTGTGTCTGTGTATGCGCACGCATGCCGACACAGACACAAAAACACACACACGTTTGTTTACTGGTGAAGGGATCAGAAAGCTTAATCGTGCATCATTTTCTTACGCATCACCCATCAACCTCACCCGAAGACCCCCTCCCCGAACCCCCCTCCTACAGCTCAATGAACCCCCTCGTACCCAAGCAATCAATCATACACCATGATACGCACATATAATTGATAACGCACACAACACACCCATGCATCACTGCAGAGGAGCCTGAGGGTGTATCTATTGTTTGTGTGTGCGTGCGTGTGCTTGCGTGTGTGTGTGGGTTAGTGTGTGTGCGTGTGTAGGTGGGGGGGTTTGTAGCCTGAGATGTGCCATCAGGCCATTACGAACAGACAAGGGGCCAACTGAGATCCACCCCAGAAGAAAAATGGAGCCCTTTGTTGAGGATGTGTTGAAACAGAACAAAGACGGCTCTGAACTACTCGCACCAGCGTGCTACGGATCCTTATCCCTTCCTCCGGTCCATTTTTTCTTCCCCCTTGCTTTTGTTGTTGTTTGGTGTTCCCCAGGAGCCATTGCGGTTGTGCCATTGCTCGACACCCGACCGTTGTTTGTGTATTTGATTGGCTGTCTGCCGGCGGTTTGCCTAAAGACGCGCTTCGCATCTTGCATGCATTTCCCCTCCAATTAGGCCTTCATTGGGTGGGGATCCCTGGGTGAGGAGGGACACGTTTGTTTATTTTGTTTATTTATTTATTTTGTTTATTTTCCTCCCTCTCTCTATCTCCCTCTCCCTCTTCCCCTCCCTCACACCCCTCTTTCTGTCTCTCCCCTCCTCTCTCTCTCTCTCGCTGGCCCACTCTCTGAGGCGCAGAAGGTCTTTTTTTTTTTTTTGTTATTGTTGTGGCAACCGCCGCCCCAGTGACCTGATAAAGAAAAATGTCCCACAGCAAATCTGGAATTGGTCGTCCTCGGCAATTCCGTGCTTAAATATTTTAGGAGACATGGCTTTGAAATGGCCACAGAGGGATACAGGGCAGGGAAATCAAGAGATTGGAGAAGGGAAAAATGAAAGCGCCGTTATGCTACGGTAGCTTAGATGTCCTTCCCCCCCACCCCCACCCCTCGCTAACCAAGCTGGCTGCACCCACCCCCCCCTAACCCCCCAGCTCTGGCCAGATAGGAGCATGGAGTGGGTTGGTGGGTGAGTGGGTGGGTGAGTGAATGGGCGGGCTGACCGGGGGGAGGGGGTTTGCGTCCGGGGGGGAACAGCCATAAATACAGTTTAGATTTTCTAACCGGGGGCCGAAAGCAACCAAGAAAAAAAAAAAGCAACAACAACAGAAAAAAGAACACAACAAAGTATGAGACATTAGGGCCCATTGATCGCGTCTGAGTGATGGAACAAAGCAGCCGCCGCGGTGACCTTTCCCCGGTCTGAAACCATAAAACTCCTCATCCCGCGTCTCTAGGGGGGGGCCCCTGCACCCGCAGACGGCATTAACACAAATTACCCCGAGCCCGGCGTTAAAGGGCTGCATCAATTCCACCGCGCGCCGTTATTAGCAAACGGCCAATAAAAAGCTGGAAAGCTATTGTCCTGCGACTCGCAGTGCACGTACGCACGCACACACACGTGCACACGCACACACACAGCGCGAGACGCTGTGAGGTCCATCATGGACCACGTACGCACGCAAACACACACACACACACACACACACGTGCACATACACACAAGGAGCGAGACGCTGTGAGGTCCATCATGGACCACGTATGCACACACACACACACACACACACACACATACACATACACATACACACACACACACACACACAGGTCCATCACGGACGAGGTGATTTACAGCGGTGAAAGGTAGTGGCGGAGGGAGATTCACCGAGCGCCTCACCTACCGCTTCGTGACAGTGCAACTAATCAGGTCCCTGATGTATAAACACAGGGTCGCTGTCTACTCCCGTTTGTCCCGGTCGCTTTGTCACAACGCACCGTTCAGCCAGCATTTCTTCAATATCCAAGGGATCCTTTTCGAGATGTGGTTATTGTTATCATCATGCTATAATTCTCACTATTTACAGACTAATCATCGATTTATCCATCCGTCTATTTTCTCTCTCTCACTCTTTTTCTCTGGCTCTCTCTATTGAAGGCTGCATCACATAGGTAGTAATTTTAGTCGTCAAAGTAGATGATTCTGGACTGCTTTTTAGAATCTGATTCCAGTTTTCCACTGTGATAAATTGCAAAATAATGTAATTGCAAAAATTGTCATTTGAGGCTGAGATGAGAATGAGTCGCCGAAGTCACCGAAGGAGTCACAGCCTCGCGCCAGGAGGGGTGAAAATGTGCTCGCGTTTGAACCCCTAGTGTCATGTCAATGCCGACTGTAACCTTTTCCCACCAAAGACAAAAGTCTGATGTAAGCGGGTGTTGGCGGGGGTTCTTCTCTCCAGTGGAGAAGGGGCTCTGGAAGCCACCCTTTGTAAGTCGCAGCCTGCTGGTTCAAACCCCACTGGCAGAGCCCCTGGGTCAGCCCCGTGGTCAGCACCATGGACAGCGACATAGGACAGCACCATGGACAGCGACAGAGGACAGCACCATGGACAGCGACAGAGGACAGCACCATGGACAGCGACAGAGGACCGCGCCAGTGAATTATGTGCACTGGCGCTGTCCATGGTGCTGACGCCGGGGCCGACTCTGGGGATCTGCCAGGAGGGGGTTTGAACCACACATTCTGGTGTTCCAACCCCAAAACATCTAGACGACCGCCTACCTACTCCTTAATGGCACAGATGTGGGATTCACTGCTTAGGTTGCTTCAGAGAAAAGCCTTGATGACTAAGTACTTTAAAGTTCAACTGCCATCTAGCGTCCCACCTCTTGGTCTGCTTAAGTAGGAGTTAAAGGAGAAGTGTTAAGTAGTGTTAAGTAAGTCCTTTGTCTCCTTTTAACAGACAGAGGAATGCTGGGGCCTCCTGCTCTGCAAGACCGAACAAGAAAACCAAAGTCTTCAATTCTCAGACACCAGAAATTAGTGAATGGTGATTTGATGAAATCATATATGTATATATATATATACGTATATATAGGAACAATGAGGAGATAGGTAACTTAACAAAATATGCGACAAACAACAGTTTTGAAGATGTCAAATAAACCGTCCCTCTGTATGTTTTGTGCATCAGTGGAGCGACACTTGGCAGGGGTGCTGTTGTTGTTGCCTGTTTAGCCTTCTGAGAATCATATCTAACCACATGCGTCCTACCTTTGAGCAAATGCAGGACCATCAACTAAACTAGCATCCTTTTGCGGTCAAGGGGGGGGGTGGAAAGGTCGGTTTGTCCGATCTAGTGTCCAATCGTTCATCTCTCGTACTCGCATGCACACCAACACACACACACACACACACACACACACACACAGAAACACATGCACACACACACACACACACACACACACACACACACACACACACACACACACACAATATACACACATGTGGAGGCAGCAGGTTATCTGGCGGTCGCGTCACATTCCATCACCATCGCTCGTAACAGGATGTTTGTGTGGTTGTCTGTGTGTTGGGGAGGGGGGGGGGGGGGTGGCGGGATAACAAAAAAATACAAAATCTGAAAAGAAAGAAAATATATCGTTTTTTTTCTATATTTTGTTTTTTCGATTCCCAACAAGATGTCCTGGAGCTCACCCCATGCGCCCAGAATAGCACCCATCTGCTGCTTCTCTTCGTCTGTTGGAGAGGATGCCGGGTTTTCTGGCCCCGGGAATAATAAGCTGTTGAGTTCCGGGGAACAGTTGGACACAGCAAACGACGAGGACAAAAAACGTCTCGAGACATGGGGCTGCGCTGTCTGTTGTTTTGTTCAAAAAGAAAAAGTAGTGGAACTGTTGATACTTCGGCCCAAACTTGAAGGAAGCTTTTTAATTTTTTTCATGGAAAACAGACCAGTTATTAGAATGCAGGGTTTTTCGCACATGTGAAAACACACATGTGCGTGTGTGCGTGCGCGCATGAATATGAAAACATGACATAATGAGTACAAGTACACACGTAGGAACGTATGGTGTGCGTTCCCGCTTTAAACGCTTTTGCCGTTGCTATTAGACGTTCCATCGTTCCGACAGATGGGGGAACAGAGTGAGCGGTATTTACACGTTATTGCTTTTCTTCGTTTCAGAATGTTTTCCTAGTGATTGTGCCTTGTTTTTTCTCATGCTCGCTTTTTTTGCCGGGCAACTCTCATTTCAGTACACCATAAATATACATGTATATAATAAGGAATGGTGTGATGCATAATGTTTGTGTGTGTGTGTGTGTGTGTGTTTGTGCATGAATAACACAAGCCCAACGAAACGGCTTGAAAAGTATTGTCTCTATTTCACAGACTCGTCAGCCTAGGAGTCCTGTAACAGCCCACACTTTTCACACCAACTCTAATCCGTGTTTGTGTGTGTGCGTGTGCACGTGCGTGCCTGAGTGCAGAGCGAAGGTGTGATTGTGTGTGCGTGTGCATGCACATGTTTGTGTGTGTGTTCCAATGCCCCCCCCCCCCCCTCCCCCTCAAGACATGGCGCACTCCTCTTTAGAATCCCATGTTTCACGGCCCCCTTCTCACACAGATGGGCATATCGACGCATGTGTGTCAGAGGAGCTGGCAGGCGCACGTGCAAACGCGTGCACGCTGGTGGGAGTGTGTGTGTGTGTGTGTGTGTGTCCCTCTGTCAGACTCCCTCCATATGTCCCCCCTGCGCAGTCTGTCTGGACTCACTTAGCATCCCGCGCTAACAGGCTAAAAGGCATTACAGGCTATTTAACAGGCTGTTACCGACGGGGTCATGGGAAATGGATGGATGGCAACCGGCGGCTCTGAACGCCGCTGTCTTTAAGTAGCAGTTAAGTGGCGAGGGCTCGGCGCTGGAGGCAGTTATTGGACCCAGCGACATACACACACGCGCGCGCCCGCCCGCGTGAAGGGTCCGTCTTTAAATGTGATTCATTCCCCCCACCTCTCTTCAAACTTTTTTTCTTTTATGACGCACGATTCCCCCCCCCCCCCCCCCATTCACACACACGCACGCACACACATACACACACACGCACATGCAAACACACGCACAAAGAATCTGACACACACTCGTACACACACACAAGTGGACAATAGACATGCACCTACCCGTTCCGAGAGTCACTGAATATTTTTTCTGACAGCTCTGTGGAATTGCCCGCGGAGTCCTTATTACATTTAGTCTTATAGAGAGAGAGAACAATAATAAGATGAACATTGGTTTAAGGTTACAGTTCTGTATCTCCCTATAGCTCTCTCTCTCTCTCTCTCTCTCTCTCTCTCTCTCTCTCTCTCTCTCTCTCTCTCTCTCTCTCACGCTGTCACCTGCTGTACAGTAATCCTGTAACTGGAGTAGAAGGGGAGCAAGGGAGACAGACATAGAATGAGAACCTGAAAAAGAGAGAGAGAGAGAGAGGCAGAGTGAGAGCATTAAAGAGAAAGAGGGAGAGAGAGAGACATACAGTGAAAGCATGAAAGAGAAAGAGAGACAGCGAGGGTGAAGAAGTTAAAGTCGGAGACAAATAATGAGAACGCATGAGAAAGTGAAACCCAGTCCACCCCGTCACAGATGGCCATCGGCTCGGAGGGAAATGGCACCCGGCCGAAGGGTGAGAGAGAGAGAGAGAGAGAGAGAGAGAGAGAGAGAGAGAGAGAGAGAGAGAGAGAGAGAGAGAGAGAGAGAGAGAGAGAGAGAGAGAGAGAGAGAGAGAGAGAGAGAGAGAGAGAGAGAGAGAGAGAGAGAGAGAGAGAGAGAGAGAGATTTATTCCTTTTCCTTTTTTCTTCAAGCGTCAGTATAAGAGCTGGCAGTACAGCACTGACGGCCCTGCGGGTCTCCGTGGTAACTGAGACACCAGCAACGGGGCCAAGGATCCGTGCGTGCGTGAGTGTGTGTGTGTGTGTGTTTGTGTGCAAGGCAGGGTGACGCCTCTTCCAATGCAGATACAAGGAGGTGATAATTGCCTTGGCAACAGCCGCCCTTGGCGCGCCTTCGCGTTCTCGCCTTCTTCGCAAAGTCTCCCGCGGCCCCGACTCCTATTCTGGATTTTTCTTTGGGGCGTCGCTCCTCTGCGACATGGCCCTCAAACATTGTTCTGTTGGCAAGTTGAAGAAGAACAGAAGAACAAGCAACGGAAAAACACTGACGTGGGGAGAAGGGGAGGTGTTGTTCTAAATAAATACATCAAATAGGGGCGGGGAACATGGATCAGCGAAGGGGTTTAGGGTTTAAGGACGAAACGGGGGGTTGGTTATAAGCAACGGAGCAGGAGACAGAGCTTTTTGTGTTTGTATTTCTTTTTGTGCTGCTTCTGTTGTTTTTAGTTGTTTTTTTTGGGAGAGACCCACAACGGGTGCACTGGAAAGCAACAGATGTAGGTTGTTCTATTTCTGTGGCCGTGCCTAGAACACGGTTTAAGCTAAGAAGCTAACGTTGTTTTAGCTTGTTGGAAGCTTTAGCCAAGGCGACATCTTTTCTGAACGTTCAACAGCCGTCTGTATTCCAAAACCTTTCTCTCCCCTGCTGGAGGCTCCTGGAAGGGTCCTGGATAAACCAATAGCAAAAGGGCACATGGCTTATATATGGACCTCACCCCAGCCTCAAGCCCTACAACACAACCCTACCACCCCAATCCCACCGCTGGTCTGGTTTTTAAAGGTGTTCTCCAAGTTTTTCTGGCCTCTTTCCCTTCGCAACCTCAAAACCCCCGCCTTCCCACCTGTACCGACCATCCTTAAAAGACACACAAACACACAAACACAGACTCACACACACTCACACACTCAATAAATCCTCATTTAAACCAAAAGTCCAAGATCGTTTTTTCTAATAATGTCCCTAAATAACAAAGATGGGCAAAGCTACAACAATAACGCTATTTGAATGTTTTGTGGTTGTGGTTGTTTCACCAGGAATGGCCCTCACACACCCTGCCTTGGCCAAATCTCCATCCAAGAATAAGATTTTTTGCAAACATTCGAATCTACCAATTCATTTCCTTGCAACTTCCCACATTCAAACTGCAAAAGCGCTTGTTTTGACCTGACTCATTGGGGCCAAAAAAGGGTCAAAACTTATTTAAACTATAGATTGTCTGGGAGCACGGTGAACGAATAACCAATATCCATAATCATTTTTAAAATTGTTCAGTTCTTTTTGACAATGGCAACTTTTGGTGGCCGTAATTGGAAATCTGAAAACAGTTATTCCGCCTGTATCTTTAAAAAAAGAGAAACTCTTTCGTTTCCGACCCCAGTTTTCAAGCGCCACACCGGGGCAAGAGATTTGTGTGTCTGTGTTAATATGTGTGTGTGTGTGTGTGTGTTTGTGTGCTTCTGCGTGGAGTTGGCATGTGTGAGTGTGTGTGTGTGCAAGGCAGGGCGACGCCTCTTCCAATGCAGATACAAGGAGGTGATAATTGCCTTGGCAACAGCCGCCCTCTGCGCGCGTGGCGTTCTCACCTTCGTCGAAAAGTCTGACGCGGCCCCGACTCCTCACGCTATTCTGGAATCCTTTAGGCTTCTTTCACTTCCTAAAACCATCCTTATGCATTGTTCTGTTTGAAATACCAACGGTAAAACACTGACTAAAGGATAAGGGGAGGTGTTGTGTTTCACCTTTTGAAAAATATAAACTTTTTAATCCGCTTTAATTCTTTATTCTGAGCTATAACGTGCTCTGAGGCACCGTGAACGTAAAGCTATCCCTGTTCGTTGAAAAATACATCACATTTTATTGTTGAGTTTTTAACTTACACAATGCCAAACTGTCATTGGAAACCTGTAAACAGTTAGGCCTTCTGTTTATTTTGTATTAGTTTCTAGAAAAAGAGAGAGATAGAGAGCTGGGTAGGCCTCTCTCTTTTGAAATTACATTTTCCTTTTCCTTAACCGTCATTTCCCACCTTTAATTGGCCCATCTGCAAAGTATTTATTTTAGATTTTGCTTCCATAAATGTCACTCGTTCTGCAGTGAAAGTACATAAATGTGGGAATAATAACAGCAACATCAAACAAAGGATTAATCTTCCAATGCATAGAATTACGTATTGCATGCCTATTCGCTTAGCGAAATAAACATTTGTGTTCATGTGTGTGTGTGTGTGTGTGTGTGTGTGTGTGTGTGAAGTTATGGTTTTTATATCAGGGGGTTGAGATTCAGACGAGAGTAGTCATCCTGGTCTGGTCTGTTGCAGTAGGCAAGGTAGTGCGTTATTGTCGCTCCATGGCAAGAAAACGTGATAGTCGAAGGAGAGAACATTGCATTCACTTCCGCCGGATTGTCTCCTGTTTGTAAAAACAATTACGTTATTCACTGTTTTTCTTTTCAGTGTTTTTTATTTTTTCTTGAAATCTGAAAAGAAAGTGGATAGATGAGAGAAAAACAACGAAACGGAGTGAGGAAAGTGATTCATTTCCCTCTCTCTCTCTCTCTCTCTCTCTCTCTCTCTCTGTCTCTCTGGCCCTCTGTCTTTGCTCTCTCTCTCTCTCGCTCTCTCTCCCTCTCCAATACATAGAATCTCAGTCTCTCTCTCTCTCGCCCTCTGTCTCTAGTCTCGCTCTCTCTCTCTCTCTCTCGCCCTCTGTCTCTAGTCTCTCTCTCTCTCTCTCTCTCTCTCTCTCTCTCTCTCTCTCTCTCTCTCTCTCTCTCTCGCCCTCTGTCTCTAGTCTCTCTCTCTCTCTCTCTCTCTCTCTCTCTCTCTCGCCCTCTGTCTCTAGTCTCTCTCTCTCTCTCTCTCTCTCTCGCCCTCTGTCTCTAGTCTCTCTCTCTCTCTCTCTCTCTCTCTCTCTCTCGCCCTCTGTCTCTAGTCTCTCTCTCTCTCTCTCTCTCTCTCTCTCTCTCTCTCTCTCTCTCGCCCTCTGTCTCTAGTCTCTCTCTCTCTCTCTCTCTCTCTCTCTGCCCGCTCTTGCTCTTCCCTCCCCTGGATGTTAATTTTCATTTTAATTGCGTCAAACCGCTTTTTCTCACATGTGAAAAAAAATGTGTACGTGTGAGGGTGTTGATTAGAGACAGTAAAAATACTGCATGTAGGATTTTATGCTAATTACCCTTTAAACCCTGCTCACGTCAGTTAGCTTCCCTAATTAGCATGTTTCCGACAGGAGCTAGGAGAGTGAGAGAATTGCGCGCTGGGGCCTTGCACAGCTAAATTAATGGTGTGAAAACCCGGACGTTTGAAAAAAAGAAATGTTTTTTTCTCTCCCGCTCTCTTTCTCTCTCTTCCGCCGATTCATTCCTATCTCTTACTCTTTTATTCCCTCTTCTTCTCTTCCGCCCACACCTGCGAGCAGAACGACAGTTGTATCTGCCCCTCTCCTCCCTCTCTCTCGCTCTCTAGCTGGCTCTCTTCCTCTCACACTTCTTCTATCGCTCTCTATATATATCCGTATCTCTGTGTCTCTTCTTTCTTCACACTTTGTGCTTTTCCCTCTTCTATCGCTCTCTATTTATCTCCCTATTCTCCCACTCCTCTCTCTCTCTCACTATCTGTCTCTCTTCTCTCACATTCATCCCTTTCTTCAACCCATCTCCTCTTTCACTATCTATCCCTCACACTCTATACATCGCTCGTTTCTCTCTTCTCCTCCCTTCCTTCTGTCTTTATCTCTCTCTCTCTCTTACAACATCCATCAAGCTCTTCTCTCACACTTACCGCCCTTTCTTCTGCTATCTCTCTCTCTTTCTGCGGAGGGGTGATGCAAGGAATGTGGGAGTCGACGGTGTCTGCTGGCTGCCACAGCTCCCCTGTAGCTTTCCTTTTATCGGCCCTGCTTTTCTGCTTTTCATCACGTCGGAGGAATCAGTGTTTTAGTGTTGGCTTTTTTTTTATGTGTGATTGTGCGTTTGTGTGTTGCGTTGCCATCGTTCCTTCGTGTCTCTGCTCGCCCCCGCACTCCTCCTCTTTGTCCCCGACTGATTCGGCGATTTTGGACACGGTGTTCCATTCAAACTCCCGGCTAATTTGTTTGATTACCCCTACGGTGGTATATTGAAAGATATTTGAGCATTTGCCACCCTCCCCTCACCCCCCCCATTTGTCCCCAAAAGCTCTCAAACAGCTCTGACGTTGGGTCGCTGGCGCACGAAGACACACACACACCGTAGCTGGCTCTGATGAATCAGAAACACTTAAGCGGGCAGCATACTTCAAAAGAAGTTGATTTTATTTTGGCTGGCCCGAGACCGAAGAAGTCCCCATTGCCGACCAACTTGTTGGTTTCGGTTTTGGTTACTTGAACATTCGATTGGTTGAGGGCAGTTGGGTTTCCGATGAGACGGGGAAATCGGATCAAAATAAATCACTTTAAGTACACACAATGTTCGCATTGAAGTCATCTGCACGGATTTTGGCAAGTTGCAAACTTGAAGGGGCAAGAGATGTGAAAAATAAGTTTAGCCGGGTAAGTGTTAGTTGGCTTTCTCCAAAATCACGTCACTTTTGTTCTTACAACACCGCAAAACGGGATGTTTGCAGGCTGCTTTAAGTCGTAGTTATTGCAGTGGCCTGCACCGACCAGACAAGTAGCCGAGTGTACAATTCAAGTCTTGTTTCTTATTTTTTATTTGTTATCAAATCACTGTTGTCGCTCTGAGCAACTCGTGAGGTTAAAGTGATGTTCCAGAACATTCTGGAACAGCAGCTGTTTTCCCGTCAATTTTTAGATAGTATTTATTTTTTTGCTGTGGTCTGTCCATTGTGGTCTGTCCATTGTTTATCTACCCAAGTTCACACTCCAAACTAATTTAAATGCTGGAAACTAAGTTGAGAGCATGGCTCTTAACTTTCTGTAGTCAGGTGAAAATGAAGAGCCATGAGCTCTATTCTCTGTAAGAGTAAAAGTTGGAAATTTGTGCCTGTGTGCGTGGGCGATTGTGTATGTGTGTGTGTGTGTAGTTTTTTTTTTAGAGACACAGGTGCTTGCCCTTCTCTATCCTCGGTGGAGCTTAGATAATTGGGGGGATGGGGGTTGGGGGTGATGGGGGAAGTTTCTGGTACACTGATGCACTTCACCTTTTTTTTTTTGGCATCCTGTGTTCAGTGAAGACTCATTTCCTGAACACAGTGGTGGCAATCATTCGGATTAATTAGCTAGCGGAAGGGTAAAAAAAAAAAAAAAAAAAAGCTCTGTATAATTAGCTGATTTAGGCTAATGGGCTAATCGCTAACAAGGCAAAAAAACAGTTGGGATGTGCATCTGCTTACCGCTGGGACAGTCAAATAGTACGATAATATTGTTCAGGTATAAAAGATAACTATTAAATGGTACCGCTTTGAAGCCAGTTTGTGCAAATCCATACGCATATTCACAACTGTTAAAAGCTAATATGTAGTTTGTACTGAGTTTACACAAAGGTAATTGACCTTTCGTCTTGATAAGTGCAGGCCCCGATAGGAGCAACTTAGCAAAAGAAACCCGACACATATCGATACATATTTTTGTACTCTTCGTGCAATGTTTCTCACCAACTAGAATAAGCAAAAGCCGAGTTATGATTGCATCACGCGCAAAGTGTGCTTCCGCTGTGGGCGGTTTTAAGGCGAGGAGCGGCGATAAAGCGGTTGGAAAAACAGTATAGTTTTATGTATTGATATTTTGCTTGGATTTTTCTTTGGTCAGTCGCTTTGGGGCAGTTTATAGTGGGACTGCCTCTCGCGTTGGTGCGCACGGCACAGTATTTATTGAGTGAAACCATGATATGTGTATAGTGAACATACACGCCCTGTGTGTGTATGTGTGTTTGTGGAGGGGGGGGGGGGGGGGGGGGGAGGGAATGTATCATGGAATTCTCCCTGGGGACTGTATGTGTGTGGGGGTGTGTTTGTCTTTGTAATATAGCAAGTGAGCGCTGCTTCTGTATTTCCAATTAAATGTACAAATATATGGATGATAGCTGTGGGCAATGCAGCCGATACATGTGAATGCATTAAGTGTGTGTGTGTGTGTGTCTGTGTGTGTGTGTGTGTGTGTGTGCTGGTATGCGAACGCGATCTCATTTTTTGCATGTATTTGTTCATGCACGCTAAAGTCCTGTTTAGGTAGGAGTGAATGCATGCAATACTTCTGACATTCAGGCTCCACATGACTGGCTGCTACATTCAATGCCTTTATTTTGACATTTAAACCTTCAACGCTCACTCTATCTCTCTCTCTCTCTCCCTTTCTCCTCTCTCTCCTCGCTTCTCACACACACATACCCCCCCCCACACACACACACACACACACACACACACACACACACACACACACACACACACACACACACACACACACACACACACACACACACACACACACACACACACACACACTCGATGCTCTTTGGAAAGATAGAAAGAGAAAGAGAGAGAGCAGGGACGTACATTCAGGGCAACAAACCAACGAACAATGTGTGAGTGGGGAAAGAGAACCAACACCCTTGCATTGAGAGTAGGAAACATGGAGTCCAGCCAAAACAGAGAACAACACACCAACAGCCATGACTTATTGGCAACGGAAGGAGCACCAGGAGTGGGCGAGGACGGGGGGAGAGAGAGAGAGCCGAAGGCGGACTGTGAAAGTGCAAGAGAGGATGGGCGTCCAGCGGCTCTATTGATTCCCCCCCCCCCCCCGACCACCACCACTCCCCACCCCACCCTCTCCTCAAGTCCGCCTGCAGAGTGGACTCCTTACAAAGAGGCCGGACCTCTGCTGTTGTATATAAAGCCTTCTCCCTCCGCCCCAAGAACCCCCCCCCCCCTTCGCCACCACCACCACCACCACCACCACCACCACCACCACCACCACCACAGTTTCTAAGGTCATCCCCCCCCACTAGTATTAGAGTTCACAACAGACCCCTTCTACATTCACGCTCCATGTTCCAGTTGTGTGTGGAGCTCTCTCTGTGGAAGAGAATGTTCCGCGTTGAGGTAGCATTAGCCTAGCCCTCAGGTTGAGGTAGCATTAGCCTAGCCCTCAGGTTGAGGTAGGGGACGTCGCTGCTCTGGTAACACACAGTGTACAGAGACACAAATAGCAGGTTGCTTTTTATTTCCCCTCATCGCCATGGCAATCCTCGTCAGTGCTAAAACCAACATGACAATTAAATAGATTATTAATGACAACCGGGGTGCCGAGGCACAAGCTACATGTAATAGAGTGTGTGTGTTTGTGTGTGTGTGTGTGTGTTAGGTGTGTGTGTGTGTATGTGTGTCTTTGTGTGTGTGTGTTTGTGTGTGTGTGTGTTTGGGAGGTGGATAGAATACAATTGCACTTCCATGGCGAACATCGTGAGTCTTCACAGAAGCCACTTGAGCCGACTATTTTTAATTAAGCATTTTCAAACACCCCGTCGGAGCATCAGCTTCTAATTGCTGCTAATAATGACGTTCGATTAGTGGATTAATTGGCTGTGGTGCCTTGATGGATAGACCCCCCTCCCACTTACACACACACACTATCCTCTGACGCCACGGAAAAATGACAAATAAAGTTTCTTTGCAGAAAAAAACTGATTGCGGAGGAGGAAAACAATGGCTGACATCCAGAAGTGGAAAAATAAATCTTTGTAGAGCTGAGATGTAGATCCGCAAATTTTTTTTTCTGGCGGTACATGCAAGGTACACCTCGCTGCATCAGAACATATTTTAATTTCCTGCTGTTGCCAATGTTTTAGAAAGCAGGGGCATGCTTTTGAAGTCAGACAATTGATAAAGTGCCTGACTGGGTTGCAATATCAAGGCCAAACAAAGACTGGTTTATGATGTCTTCCACTGTGAATGTGGTACTGTAAAACGCCTGCATTGTTCAAGTGTACAGTATGCACTTAAGCGTGTCTTATGCTTTTAATTGATAACATTATAGCCATTTTTGTCTGTGCATTACTCACACTAATAGGTGTGTTTGTGATTAATTGGATTCTGAGTAGTGCATTATTGGCACTTAAATTATAGACGTCTATTTCGTAATGATGCATGAACGGGAATGAGTATGCAATCCAATTGTTATTGTGATTTCTGACATATTTACTCAAAACATATTATTATGTTGAATTATATGCGCTAATAATCAGGTAAACTGCTCACAAACCAAGCGGCAAAGTTAGAAAACAATTGTTATGTTCTCTATTTTCAGCCGCCACCAGATTATTTACTGTTCACCTCCTGCCACATAGGACCTGCCACTAGGAGGCACTAAAACCCCCAGCCTGAACATATTCTATCCACGAGCCATACCGTTTATGAACAATGAGAGCTAGAGGGAGAGAGGGTAAGTGAGAGAGATGGAGCTATGAAAAAAGGAGGCTTGATGGTATCAGACTATATAAAATGTACGGCCAGGTTTGTCCTGTCTCTGAGGTCGACCCCTCTCAGTGGCTCCCCGAGTCTGTTTATTAAACCGCCATCGAGACGAAATTCACTTGACACATAATTACATAACTATCACCCTCTCCCACGGCTGTCACAAATTTAACATCTTCCTTGGGCGTGCACACATACATGTTTGTGTGGGTGTGCCTGTGTGTGTGTGTGCGTGCGTGTGTGTGTGTCAGGCTTGTGTGTGTGTGTGTGTGTCAGGCTTGTGTGTGTGTGTGTGTGTGTGTAAATGTGCTTGACAGTGTCAGTGCATGGGTATTTGCGTGTCTGTCTGCAGTGGACTATCTCTGAGTGTGTATGTGTGTGTAGGACTGCGTGTGTTTCAGGAGTTTATTTCTCATTGTCTTGCCTGTGTGCAAACTCTAATATCAGTGTATAGGCTATAATAACGTATGTATGTGTGTGGGTGTGTGTGTGTGTGTGCCTGTACGTCTACATCAGTAAAAAAAAGCATTCGGTTGCGGGCCTGTATGTCAACATCAGTGTAACACAGAGTGTGCGTGCTTTTGTACGTTTGGCAACCGTACCGGCGTGTGTGCGTACGTGCGCGTTCGTGCGTGTGTGCGTGCGCACGCAGTCAAGCGCATTGTCTGCTTTGATTATGGATCTGCTGCGCCCAGCCATGGGGCTCATGATCACCGTGGCCGACCGTTGGGCAGGACAATATAATGACTGGAGGAGTGCACGCGGGGCGAGGCACCTGCGGCACTCCATTACAAACGCCGCGCTTCTAATTGAATCAAGCGGAACGTGCAGCGGCGGCCGCGGTGGACGTCTCCGTAAACAGGGGGCCGAACGGCGGCCGGTCTCGCCGCTCGCCGCGCTATAGCGGCGGTCGGTTCAGGCGCACACGGTTGGACGCTGATGGTGTGCGAGAGCGAGAGAGAGAGAGAGAGAGAGAGAGAGAGAGAGAGAGAGAGAGAGAGAGAGAGAGAGAGAGAGAGAGAGAGAGAGAGAGAGAGAGAGAGAGAGAGAGAGAGAGAGAGAGAGAGAGAGAGAGAGAGAGAGAGAGAGAGAGAGAGAGAGAGAGAGAGAGAGAGATACGGACCCAATGAGAACGAGAGTGAGAGGGGGGGAATGAGTGAGTGAGAAACAAGGAGAAATAGAGAGATGTTGACTGTCAAGAACGAGTGATGGAGAAAGAGAGAGAGAGAGACCGCCAGGAAAGATGGAGAGAGAGATACTGGAGAGAGAGATACATACACACATCAACAGAAAGAGAGGAGAGGGAGTACACAACAAACATCAAAGTGAGAGTAAGAGAGAGAGACAATGAAGCAAAAAAGGGAGACCTAACAATAGATAAGAGTTGGGGGTGAGAATAAGAAAGAGAGAGATACAGTAGAGTGGGGTCTAAGAGTGAGAGACGGAAAGAGATAGTAGAGTGGGGGTATACCAGAAATAGAGAGACACATATAGAGAGAGTAAAGTGGGGTACGCTAGAGAAATGGGAGACAGAGAGAGATGGTGGAGTGGGTTAAGAGAGAAACGGCTCGGTGCTGATGTTTTCAGGTGGGAGTCAAGGACGTCGCTAGCAGGATGCAGGCTCCACTGAGCAAACAAATTAGCCATTTGTTTCTGTCACCGGCGGAGGAGAAAGTGTGTCTCTGTGTTTTTTTGCTGAGTGATTGGTCTGGACTCATTTGGCACAGTCTGGGACACGGTGCTTTATGTAACGTGTCTAGCGCTCAGGTCTCGCCAAAGCACCCCTGATGTTGAGCGGTTGCTAAATCTAGCCACCGTATTGTTAGCGACATGGTAGCTTAAATTAGCAACTCTATTGTTAGCGAAAAGGTAGCTAAATCTAGCAACCATATTGTTAGCAACATAGTAGCAAAATCATGTTTTGAGCGAGATGTTATTGCAGTTAAATATCTCATATTTTGATTTTGCCACCATATAATCCTACCAGCTATTGTTTTTTTCGTTTGCAGATGATTCTATTGTCAAATCTGTTATTGTATATTGTAGGAAAAATGTACAGAAAATACCCCCTCACCCCCACACACTCTCCTTCTCACCTCCTCTTCCTACTCCTGCTCCTCCTTCTCCTCCTCCCTGGTGTCTTTGTTTAGATGTTCTGTACCCTCCCGGTGCCTTGTCAGTTTGCAGATAATAAAAGATGACAGGCCCTTTCTGAGTGCATACTCACGTGCACACACATGAGCACACACACACACACAAGCACACATGCACACACACGCACACACCCCACCCCCACCGTAATCCCATCATTTCCGATCCATCAACAAACAGAAAACATGAAAATGACAGGTCCTGGAGAGAGTTTGGCCTCAGCATAAAGAAGGAGCAAAGAAAGCAGAAGCCGTCACCGCGATGTCTGACTTCACCTCTCTCCCATCTCTCCCCACGGCCTCACCTCACGGCACATCAAACACGCCGGGGTCGAACCCGGCCCCTCCCCGCCGTCCCTAAATAGACTCTTCATGGCAACGCTGTGTGGCCTCAGTGTAGCAGAACTTTAACCAGAGAGAGAAGGAGAGAGAGAGAGAGAGAGAGAGAGAACTTTTCGGTATACTTTACCAGGTAAACTCCGGAGAGTTGGAGTTTTACAGCAGCAACTCATCCTGAAAAAGTTGTTGTTATTTTAGTTGTTTCGAAGGTTCGATGCCTTCTTTGAAGATTGTGTTTGAAGGTTTGTTTCTTTGTTTCTTTTAGCTCAGATCTGATCTCAGACTTCCTACTGTTCTCGTGATTGGGGTCAGAAAACAGAATCTGAATGACCAAGACCTATATACAACCTCTGACATGGCCGGCTGTGCTCAGGAGGTAGAGCGGGGTTGACCTGTAACTGGAAGCTTGCTAGGTTGCTAGTTTAGCAACCTAGCTGAGTGCCCCTGGGCAAAACCTAACCCTAACTGCTCCCGACGAGCTGGCTGTCGCCTTGCATGGTTGACTCCGCCTTTGATGTTTGAATGTGTGTATGAACGATTGTAAGTCGCTTTGGATAAAAGTAAAATTAAACTGCTAAATGTAAATGCTATGTGCTAGGGTAGCCCTTTAATCCAATATTTGGAACTCTTATTGTGAAGGATTCAGGAGGTCCAGAACAAACATTAGAGGAGGAAACATCACAACAAGAAGTTGTGATGTTTCTCTCTCTCTCTCAATCTTATAAATAAGACAGCTAGATGTGGTAAAGCCTTCTGGAACTGCTGGGGAGTCTGTGATTTGTTTGCGACTAGAGGTTAATTAAGGTCTCGTTGTCGTACCATATGCATGCTCAAAATGCAATTTATTATCTAGTCATCAGTCTATAAATTGGATACTCGGATGTAAACATGTATTAATTGTCAGTTTGTCACGATCCTTTGTCGCAAGGTAGTTAGTCGATCTGTAATCATGTAAATACAAGCCTGGTTGGTAACAGAGTAGTGTTGAGGTGAATGGAGGACAGTTACATCCTATATTTGATAAAATGTCGGTTGGTTGATACCTGTTTAGGTGCAGACACACACACACAACCCCACTGACGCACAAAAACACACACACACACACACACACACACACACACACACACACACACACACACACACACACACACACACACACACACACACACACAATCATAAATGCACATCAACAAAAATGTACACACACACACACAGAGACATACACACACACACACACGGCAGTTATTTAACTCTCTGCAGCCCCACAGGATTCTGAAAGGAACTAAACATGATGAAATCATGAGTGTTAATTGGAAAACGGTTGAAGGAATTATACCTCCAAGCCAGAGTCTCTTGTCACTTTCTTTTTCCCTCGCATGCCCAGGCTTCTGCGCTACCTACCCCCGCATCACCAAAGTCTTTCTCCTCCTCCTCCTCCTTCTCCTCCCCCCCATCTTCTCCCAACATCACCAGGTGAGTGGTATCTGCCTAATTGCTTTCTTCGGGGGGAAATTAGCATAGATTCTTTGCCCTCCTGATAGTTTCTTGGCAGTATAGTGCATTATGAAAGAGAAGAAACATGAATTTCAAATAAAACGGCCATCAGAGACACCTAACAGGTTGGCTAGACTCCTTCCTGTGATTAAACACTGTGTCTACCTCCAATGACGCCCTATAACACGAGGCCATAGGGTTAACCTAAGGTGGCATTGAAGGAATTGTTTGTGTGGGCATAAGATATAGACGGGACTTTGTGTTTGTGGTCTGTGTATCTGTATGTGTGTGAGAGTGTGTGTTGGTTCGGGAACAGGCAATGTGTTTGTGCGTGAGTGAGTTTGTGTGTTTGTGTGTGTGAAAGTGAGTTTGTGTGTGTGTGTGTGTGTGACAGTGAGTTTGTATGTGTGTGTTTGTATGTGTGTGTGGGTGAGTGAGTGTCTGTGTGTGTGTGTGTACCATACAGGGAGTGAGGGCACATGACTGTTTGTTTTTAATAAGGCTGTAGACGGCAGGAGGAAGGGCGCTGGATGTGCTGTGGGTGGGGTGGGGGGTGGGCTGTGGCTGGGGTAGTGGTGGGCTATGGGTGAGGTGGTGGTGGGCTATGGGTGAGGTGGTGGATGGGAGGCTAAGTTACACCAACACACAGCATCATTCAGTACACCGTCAGGTTCTGATGGTGTACTGTAGACAAGAATTTTACAGGGCATGTGCCAGGGAATTTAACCTTGCGTTTTTGAAATTCAAAGTGCTTCATTTAATATAGATTCTGCAGATTTTACAAACCTTAGGGCCAAGGTTTGTCATTCGAGTTTTTCAAGACAGTTTTTTATGATCTATGTCTCGGTCAACATCTTTTATTATTCGTTATTTTTGTTATTCTTTTAATTTTAGTGATATAAACCGTTTTAACCACTTAGTTACCTTGTACCAACTTTTTAGGTCAGACTTGGAAAGGTCTTGCTGCTTTTAACTTGCACTTTTTTATTGAGTTGTGACTGTATATTCTCCGTCGCACATCTCCTAATGCCCTGTAACTCGTTACATGCGAACCGAGTTCCTTACACCGAATAAAGTACTTAGAATTGTATTGAATTGAATTGAGTCACACTAGCTTGCTGCTATAGGAAGTTCCCTATCCAAGATGCCACGCCCATATATAGACAGTCACTGGCAAGGTCTATTGTGTCCACTGGGAAGAGAAAAAGCTGATTCGAGTGATCTTCCTAAGCAGACATGTTTCCCTATGAGTACATCATTAAGACTGAATAATAACCCTCTTAATGATGTTTTAATAGTGAGAGGTATTATTCACACATGTGAAGTGGTCTGAAATGTGAAGATATCAACAAGGTTGTTCCACAAAATGAGAGGCCGGCTCAAATCATTCAAAGAAAATTAACTTAGCTGCCTCTGTGGCCCTTTTAATCGCTGATATATGTACCGAAAAAAACAGGGGCCCCACCCTTGGGGGACACCACCAAAAGTAATTACATGGAGATAACACATAATAAAGACAGTCTTGTGCGATGTGAGTTGGTGTGAGTGGAGGTGATTCCGACCATATCACGGTAGCCAGGCAGGTAGGAGACATACTGGATAATGAAACATTGTAATTTACTGAATAATTCTCTAAACTCGATAGCATTACAGCTTTTACAAGTCCCCCATCTTTGTATTCCAATGTTCCACTTTGAAATGTGATTTCAATTACTTTTTGACACGTATCCGTGTTAAGCGCCACCTTTTTAATCGCTTGGCTGTATTTTAATTAGAATAACAAGAACCGTACTTTAATTATTGATTATAATTATTGATTGTCATTATTTTTAATATGACTCAGAGGGCCTCTATAATAGTTAAATTTCGCCTGATCTTACTTATGTGCGTGCGTGTCTGTGTGTGTGTGTGTGCCCACTCCTATGCTGTCCACATTTCTGCTAAATCTGTATGCTTTATAGTCTTATCATCTAATGAAGTGCCGTTTAATAGACTGCTCTTAGACTCATTGATGTCCCCAAGGCGGGACGAGAGAAAAAGAGACAGAAAGAGACTTTCCTCTCTCTCTCTCTCTCTCTCTCTCTCTCTCTCTCTCTCTCTCTCTCTCTCTCTCTCTCTCTCTCTCTCTCTCTCTCTCTCTCTCTCTCTCTCTCTCTCTCGCTTTCGCTCTCTCTCGTTTTATTCTTACTTTTTCTTCTTTCTCTGTGACATGCTTACCCTACCTTTTCACATAGCAGTTGCTGTATCCAGATGTTTGTGAAATCTGCAGTCCTGTTAATTTTGGGTTAGTCACTGCCTGTATTTCAGTGCCCAGCGTGACTGTGTGTTGTTCTTTGCATCCAAAAATAAAAGACTTGAACTTGAACTATTGTAACAACAATTTTGTCCATCTATTGTATTGTAAGGGCTGTTTCATTATTGTTAAGTATGGCGCCAATTCTAAATCTCTTTTGAGTGACCCGTACCATCCAATTTATTTTATTTCAATTTACTCTCTCTCCCTTTCCCCCCCTCTCTCTCTCTCTCTCTCTCTCTCTCTCTCTCTCTCTCTCTCTCTCTCTCTCTCTCTCTCTCTCTCTCTCTCTCTCTCTCTCTGTGGCCTGCCCCCCAATTCCACCCTGCCTGTTTACCCTACACTCCCACCCTGCACCCCCAACCCATCTGCAATACCGCTCCTTTATTGTGTTTCTATGTTATTATTGTTGTTTTTTAATAAAAGACCACGGTCAGAGCCTGAAATAATTAAGCAAATATTGCTCCACACATCCTGGAATGCGGCATTCATGACACCATCCAATACAAAAAATACAACATGAACACACACACACACAACTACTCAAACACAGATACTCACACACACACACACACACACACACACACACACACACACACACACACACACACACACACACACACACACACACACACACACACACACAACTACTCACACACACATGCACTCACAGATACACTCTCACACACACACTCTCACACACACATACACTCTCTCACACACACACACACACACACACACACACACACACACACACACACACACACACACACACACACACACACACACACACACACACATAGCCTGATCTAACCACATTCACAGACGAGCGACGCTTGCACACAACATTATTAAAAGAGGGATTTGAGGTTCAGAAAGCATCGTAAGCACTTGCATCGCAAAGCAAAATCTTCCTGGTCACATCGAGCAAGGGGTGAGGAGGGAGAAGAAGAGAAGCAGGGGAATGACAGGGATGAAGGGATGGTGAATTGGGATGGAGGGGGGGGGGGAGGAGAGGGTGGGTGGAGTGGGGGGGGGGGGGGGGGCTGATCAAATGATGACAGGCTTGGGAAGGGGAGGATAAGAAGAAAAGAAAGGCTTGATGAAGGGATAGGAGAGGGGGAGATGAGGGGAAAGAAAGGTTGTTGACGGAGATGAAAGAAGAGGCGGGAGAGGAGAATAGAAAAGATGAGAGGGGGGCAGGGAGGGGGGGGCAATTGGATGATGACAGACGTCGGGTCCCAGTCAAAGGACAGAAGGAGGGATAAATACAATGGGCTTTAGAGAAAGAAAGATCATGTCATGTCAAAATGGGTGTGTATGTGTGTGCGCGTGTCTAAGGGTGCATTTGTGAATTTTTTTTAGAGTTTGTGTCGCTTTTAGTTTCTCCTTGTATTCTAAAAGTTTTTTCTAAAGCTATAAAAGGGAGTTACTCATCTCTTGGCGTCTGCGAGGTTCCAAGCTGAAAGCCTTTTCCTCCCGGTGGGACCAGTCACGACGATCTTGAACCACACAGGAAGTGATGTCATGGAATTTTTCAAAAAAAGAAGAACATCACGTGTGCAACAGAACCAAAATAATACATTTGACTGTATTCCAGCATCAAAGCAACCACAAGAACGGGACGAAGAATGTACAGACATTAAGGAGGAGAAGGAGATAGAGGTGTGGGAGGAGAGAGAGAGAGAGAGAGAGAGAGATAGAGAGAGAGAGAGAGAGAGAGAGAGAGAGAGAGAGAGAGAGAGAGAGAGAGAGAGAGAGAGAGAGAGAGAGAGAGAGAGAGAGAGAGAGAGAGAGAGAGAGAGAGAGAGAGAGAGAGAGAGAGAGAGAGAGAGAGAGAGAAAAAAAGAGAGATGAAGCGGATTAAGGGATTGGGCACATCAAGGGCAGGACAGAGAAGTGTTATGTGTTTGCATCTGTGTGTGTGTGTATGTGTGTGCGGGCCTGCCTGTTTTTGTGTGTGTGTGTGTGTGTGTGTGTGTGTGTCTGTCTGTCGTCAGTGCTGTGAGCGATTGATGACTGGAGGTGAGAGGAAGGAGGATGGAAGGTGTCGGGGGACATAAATGGCTGTTAGATAGATTTAAGCAGGCGGGGGCGGAGCTAGACCTGCTGGTCCCAGATAACACACTGGAGCCCCCCCTGTCCGTCCCCAACCCCCCCCTCGCTTTATTTCATGTTATGCTTAACTATCTGTGTATGTATTGGCTTTGTGCCTTGAGGCCAAGGAAACAGGGTTGGAGAAGAGCGAGGGTGTAGCATATGTACGTGATTGTTGGTCGGTATCAAACCTGGAACGTCAAAGAAGGCCTAACATTGTTAGTATGTTAGAAGGCACACGGGTGGATTCATATCTTAAAGGAGAAATCCGGAGTAAAATGGATCTTGGATATGTTTAGTATGATAACCAGTTGGAATGTTCGTTTTGGAACAAAAAGAACACCTATAGAGGCATTCTTAAGTTGGCTGTTTTTAGCCGATTATAACAACTTGTAACAGTATGGGCATATCTCATGATAAAAACTAAATCGCTATTTTAAACCACGTACAATGCTAGAAGTAACGAACACAGAGCTTGCGTGTTGTCGACGGATGTCATAAGCTCTGTGTTCGTCAATCTACCTATCGAGTCTTAAAGGCAAGATGGCGTTTACGGGTGAACTACTGATGGTATTGTGTGTATAAAATGCCCTTTTTGATAAACAATCCGTGCACTTACAAAGTTATCAATGCCTCGTTTTATATGTTAAGACCCTTAATATACTACCAAAGAAGTGTCAGGCTACTTCTAGCCTTGTAAGTGGTTTAAAATAGCGATTTAGTTTTTACCATGAGACATGCCCCGATCGTTCCAAGTTTATAGCGTTTTGGTAGAATTAGGAACTTAAGAATGCGTCTAAATGCGCTTTTTTGCTCCCAAACGAACATTCCAACTCGTTATCATACCAAACATATCCCGGATCCATTTTACACCGGATTTCTCCTTTAAATCTGATGGCAGCGAGCGCAAATCATGGTGATAGGGGCGTTTCACTTTCTATCGTATTTGATTTGGCTGATCGTGTTGCTTGAGGCGTGGAGATCTGTGAGCGTTTAATTGGCGAGAGCAGACCCGGCCAGCAGCAGTAAACTGTATTAAAGTGTCTGTAAAGGTTTCAGATCAACACTGTGTAAACTGACCAGGGTGGAAAGTACACTCGTTAAAATCGCCTTCTCAAAGCTCCTTCCAATCCTGCAAATTATTTTTCTCCCGTAGAATATATCTCCGTAGAGCAACAGAGGCGTAACTCCCCCCCCTTGTAGTTTCTGGCCCGACCTTTCTGCTGTACCCTCCCCCCTCCCCCCCTCTCTTATATATTCTGCCGTACCATGGTACAATTGCCGGATCCCTGATTAGCACCTCAGTTACCGCGTCGCCCCTTATTTGACGTTTTACCCCACCACCCTCACCCAGCACCACAATTTATCCTATTTCATTCTTCTCCACACCCTCAGACCATCAGATCAATCCTGTCTATAACATCTTAGGACCCCCCCTCCCCTCTCCACCCCACCCCAGCATCCTCGCACTCTACTCCAGGGTCCGACAGCTGAGCGTGGTCAGTGGAGTGTGTACCTGGCCAGATCTTTTCCTCTTCCTCTCCCCAGTACCACGTTGAGAGGAGGTGTTGGGCGGTGTGGGATGACCTGCTCCTTTCAGGCCAATTACCCCCCAGGATTCTGGAAGCTTTCCTGGGGCTTTTTCACAGACAGAAGCGTCCGCTCACGCTCCGGTGCTCCCTCACCTACCCACCGCCTCGCCACGCGATGGGGGCCACCGGAGGAGGCAGATTGGAGGGGTGAGGGTTGGGAGGGAGGGGGCGGGGGGGTTCTTGACTGCGACCCCCCCCCCCCCCCCCACACACACAGACACACACACACACACACACACACACACGCGCGCGAGCACATGCTCACATACACACAAACGTACACGCACACCCGCCCACATGCAGGCACGCACGCACGCGTGCACACACATTCAAACGAACGCAAGCATTCACACACATACGTCGATCAATCCAGACCCTGGCTTGAGCAAAGTCTCCATCTGGTCGGTCCGTGACCAAACGCCAAACGCGTTGAATGTATCTGCGGCCAGGCTCCTTTTGCAGACACGTCGGGGAGTCGTGCTCAGCAGGACTTCTTCTGTTGGATGGCTGGTGTTCACCATAGCTTCTGTGCACACTTTATTTTTCTTTTCATTAACTTTCGCGTGAGCATCCGCACTGATACGCACTCGCATCCGTAACCGCTCGCACATATCGAGCCAATAAACTCACTCTGGAAAGAATGTATCTGCCCGTGCGTCTGTCCGTCCGTCTGTATTTCTGGGATTTAATATCACTGAGGCAAACCCGAATGGATGCGTGTACAGACGGCGGACGGACGGATTTACGGGCGGATTAGCACGTCAGGCTTTAATATGCTCTCCTCCTCATACCCTTACCTCTTTAATATGAGACGCAGAGAAGGTGTGGGGGGGGGGGGGGGGGGGGATTCAGACGGGTGTTATTGGCGTTGAGAATATTGAGTGGCAGATGCTGTATGTGCGAGGGATGCGGCTTTACGGGAAATCATCATCATCCTAATAATAATAATAATAATGTCATCAATAACAATAAATGACTTCTGTTTGGCGGAGAGACAGACACAGAAGACGAGTGAGGGAGAAGAAGGGGAGGGAGAGACAGGAGGGAAACCACAGAGGAAGATGCAGATCTTTTGGCGGTCTTCACCGTCCGTCGTCATGGTCTCACCGCATCGCACCCGTCTCCCCCCCCCCCCCCCCCCCCCCCCCCCCCCCCGGGCTCCGGCCAGCTGTCTTCTTCTCACATTTCTTAACTCTTTTTTTTATGGAGGTTTCAAACGTCATTGACTTGGGGCACACGCACACCTTCAATGAGTCTGGACACACACACAGCTCTGATGACTGCTATGGCAGTACACCCCAAAACATACGCACACAGACAATCACACAAACACACAGACACTCACACAGTCACACACACTCTTTCTCTCTCTCTCTCTCTCTCTCTCTCCCTCTCTCTCTCTCTCTCTCTCTCTCTCTCTCTCTCTCTCTCTCTCTCTCTCTCTCTCTCTCTCTCTCTCTCGTTCTCTCTCGCTCTCACACACACACCACCCCTCATCGAGCAGTGTTGTGTCGTTTATGTTTCTCTGCGTTCCTTCGGAGAGTAAAACCTTATGAAATACGATAAAATAGAACAACTGACTTAGTACTTTGACTGCCGGCTGTTACTGTGTGAGAAGACTTCCCCCCCCCCCCATCCCCCCCCTCCCCCCTCTCTTTTTGTAAAGGTAAAAAAAAGTGGAGGCATTGAACTTGACGACTATTCATTAGATGGTAATGCTTTAATTAAAGCAGCTGCTTCCGATAACACTTGGAGGGCTCTGTGTGGAATTCACACACACGCGCACACACACACACACACACACACACACACACACACACACACAGTTCTTAAATACACTTTTGATGGTGTAGTAATTCGGCCCCCACTATTGCATTCTGGGTCACGGCAGCAGAGCGCACTGGTGTCCCTTTGATGTGTCTGAAGACATCCTCCTTTCTTCTCCCCCTTAAATATAACGTCACCCGGAACCAGATTAGACAGGTCAAACTGGGTGACTGTGTGTGTGTGTGTGCGTGTGTGCGTGTGTGTGTGTGTGTGTATTTGCATGTGTGTTTTTCTTTGTCTTTGTCTTCATAACTGTGTGTGTGAGTGCGCTTTATGAGACTTCACTTCACTTTCTTTTTTTATTGAGAAGGAGGAAAGTGCAAAAAAAACAGAAACGGCGATAAGATGATTTCCTATTCATGTTATGTGGAAATCTATCAGAATGTCTGGGCTGCTTTATTATGTGTTATTGTGCTGTGAGTTTGGATTCATTTGGAGGTGCAGACAGTTTTTATTCTCTTTGATACTCTCCATCTCTGCCTTCTCCACTATAATCAGCCGTGTTTACACCGCTGGCGGTGGGCTGTTCATTATGCACACCTACATCCACACACACGCCCACACACAATCGCAGACAAATACACCTACACACACACCAGACACACACACACACCAAGACTCAGACACAGACCCAACCACACACCCACACAGACACGCAGATATACACCGGCACACAGACACAGACACAGACACACACACACAGAAGCAGACAAACCTACACTTTCTTACAAAAACACACACACTGTGGCAACCCCGTTCGTCGGCGGCTGGGATTCTCGAATCAAACGCTCAAGCAGGGTTGTGGTGCAACGGTTTTATTACGTGCAGCTCACTCAAAAAAGGGAAATCATGAAGGAACTTAGGTGTCTTCCACAATGGGGGAAGGTGAGGTGTCACCGGGCCCGGTCCGTCGTTGAGGTCGGCGTGGGTATCGCCCCCGGCTTCTCCCGCTCAGTCCTGATATGGTGCGTCCGTCCCTTACCGCGACCGCCTCCAACTCGGCTTTCCCCCCTGTCTGCCGCGTGCCCGGTCCTTAAGACTCCTCTGCCGTCTCCCCTCCCCAGGTGATCCCAATGCCCATGATGGCCCAGGTCTGCTTGACGAGCCATCTAGTAGTCCGCGTCTCCATCGGACTACCTGTCCGCAGAGAGGGTGCTGTCCAGGGTGCTGGCGCAGTTCGTCCAAGCCCGACGGCGGGGGGGTTGCCACAACACACACACACACACAAACAAACAAGCACACACACACACACACACACACACACACACACACACACACACACACACACACACACACACACACACACACACACAACTGCAGGCACGCACACATACAGACAAACACATACAGGAAGGTGGACAAACAGATACACTACATACTTAAACACACACACATAGCTATCGACACACTAAAGGCTGACGTAAACAGACACAGACACAAATACACACACACACACACTCAAATTGCACATACACACATACAATATCCTTACTTAAAGACTTAAAGACTTAAACTGACACAAACTTGAAGACGCAGCACTCGTCCAAACGCAGTGCAAACTTAGAGACAATAACAGAGTTACGCATACAAACAGAACACATATTTTCAAAAACACAACCCATACACACGCACACACACACAGACACACTCAAACACACACACACACAAACTCAAACACACTCAAACACACACACACACACACGCACACACATATGCATACACACGCATGCATACACATACACGCACACACAAACGCCCATACACACTCACACACAACAGCCAACACAACATCTGAGATTTCCCGCATCTCTGTAACTTTTTCATCCAATCAAACATCTTTATCTGTTGTTGAAGCGGCGCTGATGAAAAAGACGAGGGAAGCACAAACCGCATAATGAGTCCTGAGCGATGTGTGTGTGTGTGTGTGTGTGTGTGTGTGTGTGTGTGTGTGTGTGTGTGTGTGTGTGTGTGTGTGTGTGTGTGTGTGTGTGTGTGTGTGTGCACCTGTACGGTGTCCTCAGCACACCTTGGTGTGAACCAGCAAGTCACTGAGTACATACCTCACACAAGCATCCCAAAAAACACTTATTTCTTTGCCATCATTGTCTAAAAGCTCATTAACCCCAAACTTGCGTAAACACAGTAATTTCATCATTATTATTATTGCTATTACTGTATTAAGATGAGGGAAGCCTGACATCAGAAATTAATTTGTATTGTTTCTGAACCAATACATTCAAACACTCATAATTGCGCGCTTAATTGCTAACAGAAGAGGACAACATCATGAAAAAAACATGAGCTAAAGGATGCTCAAATGATTACAACAAGCTCAATTATTACACAATTTAGCTCATTGAGAGCTTTGCATTGGTTTGTTCAAATTGGAATTCAAGGATTTCAATCCATTTCAATCCATCTTTCTGCTGGATGTTTTGGTGGCATTAGAAAGGGCTTTGGGTTTGGAAAAGGTATTTATAATAATCCAAAGGGGTAAGGGTATCCAGGGAGTGAAAAAAAAAGGAAAACCCATTTTTTCTTTGATGCTGCATTCAAAGATGTCCATAGGATGTCTCCAATCAAGCAATGTACTCAGGGTAAACACGCACACACCTGCAGACACACACACTCTGGCGCACACGCATACAAACACACTCACTCAGACACACACAAACCCGCTCCACCCTCCACCAAATGCACACACACACACACAGGCACACACACAGGCACGCACCCAACACACACACCGCACACATACACCTACACATGCAAAGACACATATACACCCAATAACAAAATCACTCAAATACACAAACACACACACACACACACACACACACACACCACTCCCCCACATATCCGCCATTTTCTCTCCCTTTTGCACGGAATCCTGTCTTTCATCACGTCTTTCTGTGTTAGTGTGTGTGTGTGTGTGTGTGTGTGTGTGTGTGTGTGTGTGTGTGTGTGTGTGTGTGTGTGTGTGTGTGTGTGTGTGTGTGTGTGTGCGTGTGTGTGTGTGTGTGTGTGTATCTCTTTTGTCTCCCTTGTCGCGGATGCGCTTTATCTTTCAACTCAACTCTTTCAAAAAAAGGAAAAGAAACCCTACAACAAAATAGCTCATTCTTGGTCCCTTTGTTAATGTGACAAATCGTTTCTAATGACTTCTAATGCAGCAGCTCTGGGCATCCCACACTGCCAACATCTCCCTCCCCCCACCCACAACCCACCACCTCCACAATCCCCTTTTTCAAGCACATTGTTTCCCGCCTTTATAGTCTTTTTAACTGTAAAGAATCATTTTTAACTTGAGTGGGACATTTTTTGACATGACTTGTGAAAAAACAAAGGGGAAGAATTAAAATGAAACGCCCAATCCCCTAATTTAACAACTAAATCTTCTTCCAACACACACACGCAGGCGCACACACACACACACACACACACACACACACACACACACACACACACACACACACACACACACACACACACACACACACACACACACACACACACACACACAGCACCCACCATCCCCTCCACCATCACTTTGTACATCAGAATTGACTGTGATGTTGTTGACACATGTCACCACAAAACTGCAATTCTTCACTAGAGTTTCGCTATTGTGCCGTTCTGCTTTTGAGTGACAATTTCTCCTCGTTCTGAAAACAAAAACCGAAGAGATTTTCACAATTTCCCTTAGAAAGTAGGCTCAGTTTTTTCTTCCTTTCTTTCTTTTTATTTACTTAAATCATACACATAGCGCGGCATAAGCAGTAGTCAATTCTCAATTGACAGCTAGCTCTAATAGCCTTGTCCCTTTTTAACGCTCACTTTCTTAAATCTTGCTCTATGTCTCGCTATGTTTCCCTTTCTGAGTAGTTCTCTCTACCTCATGTGAAAGTAAACACAATACCAAGACTCATTTTCCATTCCCTCTTTTTCCATCGTCCTCTCCTCCTTATGACTATTCATGTTTGATTCATGACTTGTTTGGTCCCGACTACGTGAAAACCAGGTTGTGATGCGAGCAGTTCACCATCATGATTGAGTCGGCAGATCTTCTACGGGTGGCAGAGACCGCCAATAGTCGTTTGGGCATCAAATATCTGTATCTGGTCACGGCAGCTTGTGTGTAATCATGAAAAGGGATTTGGGTGGCGAAAGGGCCAAATCTCTTGTTTCATTGTGTTATATTTGATACACAGCCTGTATTCACAGTGTAAAGTAACCTCAACCGCGACCCAGACTTGTGGCCTCCGGTTTTCTTTGACCTCTGGCTCTCCATTGAAAAATATTAAACTCCAAATCTTAAACTTTTTATACGTCTGCCTCCATGCACAACTCTTTAAATCCACATCCGCCACCTATAAGCCGTGCCTCTGTGACCTTAGGTAGGAGTCTCTAATGGCCATGAATCAATAGGCTTTTTGTAGATGCAGAATCTTTATGAAAACTGACCTAACGCTAAACTTTTTTCATAATCTTTTTAATCCAAAACACATGACATATAATTAATAAAATATAAAGTATCCATCTCACTATAGCATTTATTTTTTTACTTTAAATGTATATGTATAACATGACATCTATCCAGATATCTATCTATCCATCTATCTAGAAAAGCGCTAAATAAATTCAATGAATTATTATTATTATTATTATCCATCCATCCATCCATCCATCCATCCATCCATCCATCCATCCATCCATCCATCCATATAACTATCTATCCATCCATCCATCCATCAATATAACTATCTATCCATCCATCCATCCATCCAAACTCTTAAGAGTCTGCAATTCCCCCTGACCACATATGTATCAGTTGATATGACCCCCCCCCCCCCCCCCCCCCCCCCCCAGGAGGGTCCCGACCCCAGATTGGGAAACACTGTCCAAGACCCTGTCTCACCTAGCTTAAAGATCCACCATCCACACAACCACTAGGGACCGTTGACCTGGATGCAGACATACAGCAAGAATGTAGGAAGGATGTAGAAACGATGTACTCCCAACCACAAAGACTTTATGACTGGGATCTGGTTGACAAGATCAAGGCAGAGAGAGGGCAGTGATGTATCATGCAGTGATGCAGTGATATATCAAAGTGCTGGAAAACGATTGGGTAACCATGGAATTGATGAACGCTGTGATTACGTTTCCATGGTCACCAGACAACTGTAACGTAATAATTTAAGTAACGGATGCGGTGATCCTTTCGGTTCCAGACAAAGTGAGTGTCACCATGGTAATGATGGACATCATGATTACGTTTTAATGTTGCAAGACAAACTTTGGGGTAACCACGGAAACGACAATGATAGTGTATGTAAACAGTATGCTCTCACTGGTCTGACTGTGTAGCTTGCTTCACAGTAAGTGTGAAGCGGAGGCCGGAGGTTATTGCTTCCTAAGTCATAAATTCATAAAAATAATAGTTGGGTAATAATCTGCCTTATTCTCTGGCCTTTTTTAAAATTGGCGGGAGAATCGAATGCGAGAATCACACATTAATTTTCCCAACTCGGCCCCCAAGATGGTTGCTAAGGGAAAAGGGCCCATTACATTCTGAAGGGAGGGTGGACGTTTAGGTTGAGGTCTAGAATTCTCTTTTCAAAAGGCAGACATGGGGGACTCGAGTCACATGACTTGACTCGAGTCGCAAATTTGAGGACTTGAGACTTGCTTGACTAACACTGATAAAAGACTCGACTTGACTTTGACTTGGTCTTCATGACTTGAGACTAGACTTAGACTTGAGACAGATGGCTCGAAGTGACTTTTCTAAAGTTAGATTATAGGTTGGATATGTGATTTGCGATACGCCAGCAGATTTTGAAAAGACGCAACTCAAATGGTCCTACCCCCTCTCCTTCAACGCTGACTCTGACTCCACCCATTCCAAGTACATGGACGCGCAATCACACAAGAGTCAGTAGGCTACTTCTAACTCAGTGGTTTTAAGTGTCTTTTTGTTCAAGGTGGAGGTACGAGTTATAGCAGTCCCTGCATCAAGTGCACCTGTTGAACGTGTGTTCAGCCACGGTGGGGTGATAATGTGACCGCATCATTCAGAACTCAGTGACAAAGTACTGTCAAATTATTTTTTTTGCAAATGCAATGCATTGTAAGTCGATGTATGTTGCGAGGCAGCAAGATTGCTACCAGCTTTCAGGCTTGTGTATTACTATTTCCCCTTCCTACAGTATGTGTATGTGATATTACTTTTGAAATATTCTTTTTTTTCATGTCTGATGCCATGTGTTGCAAATAATATTCTACAACATGTAGGGAGATTGAGTGATTGACTTGAACTGTTGTCGTATACAGCTACCTAGAGGTTCTATTTGATTCTGTTCATAGGTTGGAGGTAATGATCATAAAAAACATTTTCAAACTATGCACATAATGGTTTTGGAATGTTTTGAATAGTTTGAGGTATTGTTATTGTTAAGACATTGTTATTGTTAATGTTGAAATAAAATGAACCACTCTCTTTACCGATTTTTAAATGTGGAAACTGGGTTAGATCATCAGATTTTTGTATGACTTGACTTGTGACTTGCTTGACCTGAGCAATGACTTGACTTGTGACTTGCTTGATTCTCACCACAGTGACTTGGGACTTGCTTGAGACTTGAAGGTTATGACTTGAGACTTGCTTGTGACTTGCACATTAATGACTTACCCCCACCTCTGTCAAAAGGCTTCAGATTTTCTAAGAGTCTCCCCAGGTATACACCTAGCAATAAGGAATAGCA
>NC_044066.1:11550596-11570596 GCF_902167405.1 Gadus morhua | reverse complement strand
CTGCTCCGGTGGGCTGAAAGACCCAGAGGCCATGACTAAAGACCGCAATCCTTTTACAGGATCCCCGCTAATTAGCTACCAGCTAGCAGAGCCCCGCGCTGTGCTTTGATCCGCACACCGATCAATACTGAGATCACGGCATCTTGTAGTCGAACCAGCGCTTGCATGTTTGTGTGTGTTCGTGTGTGTGTGTGTGTGTGTGTGTGTTAACGGTATTGTAGTGTGTTGAAGTCACTCAGCACTGTATAGATGTTCACAATTGTGTTGCGTTAGCACATTTCAACGCCGCGAGCGGCGCGCCGCTACGAATGGTTAGCCTTTATGAGAAGCGGCGAATAGGAAAATGAAGTTGTTTGAGATTTCCTGTGGGAGTTCTTCCTGTTCCTTCCGTTTCTGTTTCTCCGTCGCATTCGTCCGCAAAACAATTTGGGGCTTTCCATATCGGTGATCAAACCGGTGTTGTGAGTGATGCAATATCTTGTTGTCCTTTTTTGTAATTTGCGTTTCGATCACAGCGGGGAGAATGCACGTGAACTTGAACAAACACTGCTTTATTTGACAAGCACATAAATGAGGAAATGCACAATGAAATCGCACACAAACAGACATGCACGACGAATACACACACGCGCACACACACACACACAATGAATACATAATGAATACACACAAACACAGGAAGACAGACGCACACCACCTCAGAGACACGTGTTCGTCTGCATACAGGGACACCGAATGCAGACGAATTGCATTGCATGCATAACTCTCAGGCATACACAAGCATACAAAACAGAAACACAACCACAAACACACACACACACATACATCGCTTCTTACAGCCCGCTGGCGTAGTGTGACCCAAAGCCCGAAGAGACGTACAGCGCCGGCGTCGGCCCCGTGCACAGGCTGCCAGCCGACCAGATGCAGATTGGTGTTTATTTTAGGCACTTGGAGGGAGTCAACAGTCTGTTAATGTCGGCCTGGCTCCGGGAGCCTTCCTGATCTGCTGTTTGAACAAGCACGCTCAGAGGCCTCTGTCAGGGGAGATAAGACGAACACAGAGAGCACCGCGCACCTCCAAGTGATTGACTGATGTTTGAAAGAGAGGGAGAGAGAGGGAGGGGGGAGGGGGAAGGGGGGGGGGAGAGAGAGAGAGAGAGAGAAGTTGTGTGCGAGAGAAAGAGAGAGAGCAAATGTGTTTGCGCGAGACTAAGAGAATGACTGATGTTTTTAAGAGATAGGGTGGGAGTTGAGCCCGAAACAAACACAAAAATCTGCAGATCAGTTTCGCCAGAACAATCCCCCCCCCCCCCCCCCCCCCCCCCCTCCTTCCTCTCTCCTCTAAAGCTCTCTTCTCATTCCCATCCACTTCCATCCTCTCCTCTCTCATCCCCCCTCCTCTTTCTTCACTGCTTTGCCAGTCTCCCAGTGCCCCCTGAAATGTCCTTGTGGGGCTTATTGAAGAAATAGGACATTGTCGACGTTGTGGCTTAAAAAGAAAAAAAAGGAAAACATCAAACCGCACACACACACAACCAACGTCTGTCCGTCCTCGTCAGGATCAAGGCGGCCAACGCACCCAGTTCGTCCGACACGTTGAGTACTTACGAACTCCAAGAAGGAACGAACAATGTGAGTAACGCTACGGCCCTCTTTGCCAGACCCAATCAGCCCCATGGAGAAAAAGTACAACATATAAAAATAAGAAATACCCCATTCACCAAACACCTACCACTGTGGCATTCAAGCCCTCCAGCATCCCCCCCCCCCCCCCCCCCCCCCCCGCACCCCCTTCCCCACACAACCCCTCCGGAACGTTCCGTAAACATCATTTGTGCGCTGCCACGGAGCTGTCTCGCGAGGTCAGAAATTGAATTCTGACCTTTTGCCTCATTAAAGGAAGATGTTCTCTGACTGGACAACCCATCGTGACTCCCCCCTCCCCCCCCAGCATCCCCCCCCCCCCCACACCCCACTCCCTTAACCCCACCAGCATCTCCTCCACCGGCACCATCACGACCAAACCCTCCCCTGGGGGTCTTTAGGGGTCTAAGGACAGCCGGTGGAACCAGCCATCACGGCTCTGGTAATTGCGGAGCAGAATGTTAGCTCGTCGTCCGTTGAGACACTGCTGAAACTTTGTGTCATCCGATGAATTCCCGTGCACACATTAGCGTGATTTGATCAACAGGTTTGATTTGATATGGAAGACAGAGGATATGAGAAGTCACAGCGGGAGAGTTAGCAGCCATTTTAAAATTGGGGATCTTAGTTTTCCTTCAGAAAGTTTCGTTTTTCATACATGCCTTTGTGCTATATTGGCTCAATTTGACTATTCTATTTTTTGGCCTATTTTAAGAAGATGGGAAAAATATTTATTCTAGTTTCTTCGGTGGGAAATTAAATTAGGGTGAAAATTCCCTTT
Organism: Gadus morhua; assembly: GCF_902167405.1. NCBI lineage: Eukaryota > Metazoa > Chordata > Actinopteri > Gadiformes > Gadidae > Gadus > Gadus morhua. The sequence continues at coordinate 11,568,171 of NC_044066.1, read as the reverse complement.
GAAATGTGTTTCCTAGTTGCTTTTCTTATTTATAGAACAAACCTCGGAAAATAAGAGCTCCCACACTCAAGCTTTCACACACCAGGAAGTGGTAACTTGGAGACCTCATCTCTGATTTTTTCAGAGAAATAAGTGATGAAGGATGCGGACATCCACACATTTATTCTAAATTGATCCTAAAATAAGCAGCCTGGGGAGGTTGAATATCCAAAGGTGCTGAAGTTGAGTAGGAAAACCTATAGCTATAGCATCGAAATAAAGGTATTATTTATGAGTCGAACTAAAAGAAGAAGCTAAATATGTGTTCCATTTCGGTTCTCTTTCATCATTTTATTTAGTAATTTCCTTAGTCTACCGTTTTATTAGGTTCTGTTTTTGTATTTATTTGGCGATGTTTCATATTGAAGGTTTTTACCCCAAAAATAATCACCAGTGCATCGCTTTTTCTCAGAATTATTGCCCTGCGTTAATTGGCCTCCAGAGAGAGTTTAAAGTTATTAAATAAGCAGGCTGAGCTAAAAACATAGACAAATGTGTTGGGTGAAAGCCAGGGCTGGAGTCAGCCTCCCATGGTGGCGTGTTATCTCATCAAACTGTTGTGGATTTCCTAATCCATTACATATTGCATTTCCAATGTTCATAAGGCAAAAAGCACAACAGGATATTGAAGTGGCTCCTGTGTTTGACTCCTAGCAGAAAGCTCCTGGCCTGACCCCCTGATGTCCACAGCCAATCTGTTCTCTGTAACCTCTACCTGCTCCTCAATGACCTTAAAGGAAAGTTACTAAGGCGCCCGGGATAAGGGTGTCTCAATAAACGACTCAATAGTAAACCTAAAATGCCCTGAAAAATGTATCAACGTTTGGTGTGGATTCGAGACCACCTCTGCTTAGACTACTGTAGGATTGTGTTCAAGCCCATCTTGCACTGCGTTTCATATCAGAAGGGAGCCTGCGTCCAGTTTTTCTAATAAATGTCAACACTCACACCATGTTTGTTTTTTGCAATGAATTATGAGATTCATTTTGGATCAAATACTGTCCTTGAGCCTTCACACAGGAGCTCACTAGAATGAAAGATTTAAATATTTAAATGTTTAATGGCTTGTTAGATAGCTCTGCCCTGTGTGTGAGGCAACACAGGTTCACTTAAAGAAGTGTGGATACAAATACTCCACCAGTAGCAATGTTCCCATACGAATACAGAGAGAAGAAATAGAGTGGGCTCACTGCAGACACGCCGACCACTTACACCACATGGCCACTAGGAGGCTTTAGACTGCTTCTCGGTGTTGAAGAGGATGGCCGACAGCAAGCAGGGAAGATTGTTACTTTCCTCCGGCCCACAAACACACACAGACACACCCACACACAATACACATTGAACACCATGCAAACCAAAGCTTAGAGAGCTCTCTTAAATCACATACGATGCGTCGCATTTCCTTCTTTTTAAATCTGAACATCATGTACATGTTTACCTATTATTTTATGTCATCGTGTGTGCGTGTGTGTGTGCGTGTGTGCGTGCGTGCGTGCGTGCGTGCGTGCGTGCGTGCGTGTGTGTGCACGTGCGTCAGCCTGCTTGTGTCTTGCTTGGACAAACAGACAGACAGGCTGTGCTGTGTCATTTCCCCCGGTGGTAATTGACAGGAAGCGGAAGCGTTGCAGGGAGTTGTCAGAAGTGTTGTGGATGCCGCCGTCTAAACACTAGATTACACACCCCTTGCCTATTCAGCGAGGAAGCTGTCATGTCCTCATTGTCAGCGGCTCCGAGCCTCCTTTTGAGTCCCCACCATTTTTCCCAAGACAGGGTTTTTTTTTTCCGAGACGGTTCTTTATTTTTATTTTCTTTGCAATCTTCTGCCTCTTCCTCCCCCGTGCGCTGAGTTTGTACACCATGTGAACCTGTTTCCACTAATGAATCACTGATGGTTACCCCCCCTCCCTCTGCACAGACAGACAGTCACACACTCACAGATGTCTACACACAGGCACACGTTTACACACACACACACACACACAGACACACACACACACACACACACACACACACACACACACACACACACACACACACACACACACACACACACACACACACACACACACACACACACAAACACACACACTTTGTATACTACAGCTGTGGTTTCATTGTTGTACTGAAACTTGTAGCTTTTAACCTCCAATCACTCTGTTTGGGGAGGTTAGGACAGTTGGAAAATCTGATTTGCATTCTATTTTTTTCCTGCTGAAAATACACTGAAATTGTACCGGAGTAATTGCATGACAACAGAACGCTAGCATGTCTGCACGTCAGTGTACAGTTTGTTTGTTCACCTCTCCGATATCTGCCCTGTTTTGCCAGAAATACCCTGAAAAACAAATGTATTTCATTGCGATAAGGGCTGGCCTACTTCCACCACCTAATGAACCCATCCACTCTGCTGAATAGCTTACGCATATTGGATGTTAAAAAAATGTCACCTCGGAAAGTGGCCGCAATTTCCTTCGTTTTTAAATATTAAAGGTGCATTGTGTGGAGTTTAGAGGCATCTTGCGGAAAAGACTTTGAATATTGCGTTCATTTGTTTGAATAAGTGGGTAATCCCATGAAAACAAGACTTGTTGTGTATTCGTAAACTAACAATGAGCCTTGTCTCATCCATGGAAACGTGGATTCCTTTTCAAGGAGCACCCATGTTCTACCGCCATGTTCCTGCAGTAACCCAGAGCTTCTCCTTCATCGTTGGAAAGGGAGTGTTGAGGGAGGGGGAGCCGCGGGGGGATGAATGATTTGGAAAACAAAATAATTCCTCTCATTTCTCATCATCAGGTAGATCAAATAAGAAATAGCCAGCATCCATCCAACTAGCTTCAAATTATATTGACTCTTGCAATGATAACTATCCAAAGAGAGTTTGTGAAGAGACAACGTTGAACGCATGTCAAAGTTTTCTCAGTGTATAATGTCTCAGTTTAGCTTGGGCTGAACTGCACTCAAAAGGCACATCTATTACGTTAAAAGGATAACAACACGTGAATCACACCACAGGGAATGCTAGCTAAACGCAAGCTAGCGGAAACGTCACTTCTGGGACAAACGGGACGACGGCGAACAGAGGACACTAGTTGAAAAGGTTAACCAGTAGCCAAGGGTATCCTTCCCTGATGAATCCAATTATATCCGTCAATAAATCCTAGCGCAGGTTCGGTGTCCCTTGAAGTCCAAGTCTGCGCGCGGGACGGTATCAAACAAGGACAAAAGCCGCCGCCGCTGTGTGTGGGTAGAGCCGCGGGCTGCAGCACTTTAGAGCCACTGGTAATGTGTGAAAGAACAGCTTGTTTTTCCCCCTAGGCGCCGTGTTCAATGGGTTTTCTGAATTTCAAAGAGGATTGTGCCGATATGGTGTTGTGTGTGCGGTTTGTGTGTGTGTGTGTGTGTGTGTGTGTGTGTGTGTGTGTGTGTGTGTTTGTGTGAGGCGTAGGTGGAACCTTCTGGAATGGTGGAGGGAGAAGAGGATCACACAGGGCTGAAGGGATTGAAGCCCTGATTCCCTGGGCTGTCGTTTCCCTTGCTTTTTATTTTTTTTGGATTTTGATGAGTACATGTGGACATCTCGCTGGTTGTGCTTTTCTCTCCATCACTGCCATCACCTCATGAATTTCCTTTTTGTTTTGTTTTGACTCCCTACTGGACATTTCAATGATGATAAAGAATGCCCACTTGGGAGACATTTCTTTGATAATATTTTAAATTTTGGCTTATTTGATGTCCCCAAATTTCCCCCCAAATTTCTGATGGACCCCATGACAGCATTTTCCCACAAAGCTCTTCTTCTCTCCCATCCCAAGATACCCGGATATGTACAGTTTGTGTACGTGGTTTGCACCAAACAGATGAACTATGTCCATGCCCTAGCGCCTCGGCAGTTTGCACATTAGAAATAGGAAGCAGAATCTCCCCGCTTCCTACTCCAAGTTTGCTGCTGTTCATTTCCAACATTTCTTTCCTTCCGGCATAGACTGTGAACACAGTACCGCGTGTGTGTGTGTGTGTGTGTGTGTGTGTGTGTGTGTGTGTGTGTGTGTGTGTGTGTGTGTGTGTGTGTGTGTGTGTGTGTGTGTGTGTGTGTGTGTGTGTTTGTGTGTCTATGTGTGTGTCTGTGTGTCTGTGTGTGTGTGTGTATTGTGTCGTAGTGACAGGCAGGCAGATTTCTTGACAGCAATGTGGCGTGCGTTCGGCCTGTCTACCTGTGACTCAAGCACAGAGCTTGCAATATGCTCACACACACACACACACACACACACACACACACACACACACACACACACACACACACACACACACACACACACACACACACACACACACACACACACAGCACTGCTTGTTCCCAATCCCAAAGGGCCTAATTGGCCCAGCCTGCTTAGAACAGCACTATTATTCAGCACTTCTGACACTAAAATGTGCGTGGATGTGTGAGCGAGTTTGAGCATATGTGTGCCGGTGTGTCTCTGTATGTATGTGTATGTGTGTGTGTGTGTGTGTGTGTGTGTGTGTGTGTGTGTGTGTGTGTGTGTGTGCGCGTGTGCGCGCAAGAGGGAGAGAGACTGAGAAAGAGACGGAAAATAGTTGGAGAGAAAAAGTAGTGAGGCTTCCCTGTGACACTAGAAGTTGTCCTTCGGGAGCCTTACAACATTTCTCAGCTCTGTCACATCTGTCACTAGTTGGGGAAGAAACACCTTTCCAGTTTATCAAAAGTCCGGCAAAAGCGTGCGCGCGCACACAAACACGCACACACAGCCAACACAACCGTGTGGATGCAAGCCATCTTGGCGAGGGGGAGAATGGGCAAAAAACTTGTGAGGTGCATGAATAAAAAGAACAGTAGTTTGCATACTGTCTGACGTTGTACACTGAGCGGATTACACCTGCCTGGGAAGGAAATACATTTAAATAATGAAAAACAAGCCCCGCCGAACAAATCCTCCTCCAACGCCTTTTTTTCAGACAAATTGATTGCACGCGTCCTCCCGTCTGCGTCGAAAACTAAACCTGTTCACACACACACACACATGCGTCATTAGAGGGCTAAAATAGAAAACCCATCATGGCCGCCACTGGTGGTGCTGTTTGTTTAGCTCGTCACCCTAACCACTACCACCACCACCACCATCAACACCTGCACCCTCCCCTGCCCCACCCTCCATGATTGCCTCAATCAGTTTTGTCTCAACTGCCACACACACATGCACACACACATACACACAACACACTTCCCATTGTGTTGTTTTGTGTGTCCCTGAGTCCGTGACTTCAAGTTGCTTTTACCGCTCAGGCCACACTGCTAGTAACCTCTTACAAGTCAGTAACAAACTGTCCCCAAATAAGAACTTTTTCTTTCTTTCTTGGCTTGTTTGCAAGTAGTATTTGATTAAAATCTCGATGCAAAGGGTGTGTGTGTGTGTGTGTGTGTGTGTGTGGGTGTGTGTGTGTGTGTGGGCGGGTGGGTGGGTGGGTGGGTCGGCAGGTGGGCAGTCGGGCGGGCAAGGGAGGGGGGGGGGGTTGTGTGTGAGGGTGCGTGAGTGCGTGCATGCTTGGGGGGGGGGGGGGGGGGGGGGGGGGGGGGGGTGTGCGTGTGGTTGTGTGTTTTTTTCCAACCACAGTGAAACAGCTTCCTCACACCTCTATGGGCATAAAGGTTTACTGTGGATGTTGAGATGCTAAATAGTCCATGGGTGGGATGCTTGGTTAATGGCTGGATGGATGTGCACAATGTATTGCACAAGTGTTGTAACGGTAACCCATTAGAATATTGTCTGGGGGACGTCTTGGGAACCAGGTTGCCTCACATGTTGTTTTTGACAGCATCTCATCTTAATCGAATCAACTCACAAATAGTGGCAGTGGAGCACTTCCATATCGATTGTTGGCTTTGACTGTTGTTCGCCTCCGATATAAGTCACTTTGGATAAAAGCCTGTTCTGAACCGGTTGTTCCCAACCTTTGACTTTATGTATACCATGATATGGTCTTCAAGACATTTTCAGACCATCTCAGATGCAAACGGAAAAATGGATGGATTCACATGCAGTGGCTGAGCAAAGAGTGCAAGCGCCCTCCTTATACACATTATAACTGAAGGAGGCCATGGCCAAAGGGAAAGAGTGGAAAAGAAAAGTCAGCACCGCTGCTTATACTCCCAGTGTTTGTTTAACAAACACAAATGAACACAAAACAGAAATGGAAAACATTTCATTGGAAACATATGATGGACTGCAGAAAGCAACACTGTTTTTTAAATACTTGAAACGCCATGCAACTTTATTTACCAAACAATATTTGTATATTTGTCTTCAATGATTTTTATATATTTTTATTTTTGTTGTAATGGGGTCTTTTTCAATAATCAAGTCCCACATACCCCCTGTAGTTCCCATTGGTACCAGCATGGGTGGGTTTACCGCAAGTTGAAAACCCTCTGCAATGAATGACAAAATGCATATGTACGAGAAATACAAAAAAGGAAAAAATGCATAAACTTAATTTGTCAACAAACTCCTATTCTGGGCATAAAAATAATATCTTCCTTTTCCCAACCTGAAACATACCAGTGGTTATGATGAAGTCTGTGTTGTCGCTTGACATTTGGCTTGAATTCGACGACCTGCGGCAGAGTCCGAACACCTTTTCCGATTCCGTTTTCCCAATCGTGACATGTTCTCTGTTTCAAAGACGCAGAGTGCAAAAGTTTAAGCAGAAAAAACACAGAGCTACCCAAAGGTCTGTGAGATTTCCCCAGAGGGAAACGGGATGTTTACAGATGTTTATATTTTGTGGAAATGAAACATATATATAAAATAAAATACGCTATGCCCCTTGACCTCCCCACCAGGAAATGTTCCAAACCGACGCTAAACCACGCTGTGGTCATATTATGTGTATGTGTTTGTGTGTGTGTGTTTGTGTGTGTGTGTGTGTGGGGGGGGGGGGGGGGGGGGGGGGGGAGAGGCTTAAATATCTCACCTTTCAGATGTACGCTTGCATTAGTTGACTAATGGAAAGGTAAACACATGTGCCCTTGTGCACCATGGGAAATCCAAGCCAGCGCATGTAGGTGGAAATTGAGGTGAGTGGGTGGCAGGCAGGGAGGGGAGGGGAGGGTGGGTGAGTGGGTGGGGGGCTCCTAGGAATATGTGGGTGGGAAGGGAAGCAGTGGGGGTTGACGTAGTCCGTCCGATTGCCTCGGGTGGAGTTTTACCGCCTATGCACTCAATGGCTCTTCCGCTGTACGAGGGGAATTCACGTGGAAACCGCCCTCCTCTTTCTGCGGAGTGGTTCCTTAACGCGAGCCGGGCCATGAAGTCCAACCGCTCACAACCGGATGAGACAGGAAGACAGTGATGGGCACCGGACGAAACAGACGTTCCAACTCCCAACTGGACTTGACCTGGACATGTGTGCTCGCCTTAACAATCGCGCGCACACTCACACACACACGCTCACACACGTACACTTTCCTCTACCTACCTCATTGCTCCCTCCCGCTATTACCTTCAGGTGTGCCCTGGCCGTGTGCCTTCTGACAGGTACACGGATGTGTGAATGTAGAGCAGGGCTTTGATTGGCTGGGATCAGACTACAGGAACAGTAAGAGTGAGTAAGTCAACCCTCTATCTCACCATCTGTCCCGCTCCTGGCAGTCTCTGGTCACGCTGGTGTGTGTGTGCGCGCCCGCGCGTGTGTGTGTGTGTTTGTGTGTGTGTGTGTGTTTGTGTGTGTGTGTGTGTGGTTGTGTGTGTGTGTGTGTGTGTGTGTGTGTGTGTGTGTGTGTGTGTGTGTGTGTGTGTGTGTGTGTGTAAGCCTAGCCTGAGCTAGCCGCCACTGACGCATTTAGCTTGGCAGGCTAGGCCGACTGCCGGCTGTCCCGATCTTTGATCTGAATCACGGAGTGAGCCGAAGCAGCGATCCGGAAGCACCGACATGGCACTCGGCAACTCATCCGCAGAAACCCCATGACCCCAGCATGCATAGAACCCGCAGTTTATATATATGTGTGTGTGTGTGTGTGTGTGTGTGTGTGTGTGTGTGTGTGTGTTTACTTCTACCTCTCACCATCTCTTCATTCATCCTGTCCATCTCAGCCCCACTTTTGCCTCATCTTCTCTCTCTCTCTCTCTCTCTCTCTCTCTCTCCCTCTCTCTCTCTCTCTCTCTCTCTCTCTCTCTCTCTCTCTCTCTCTCTCTCTCTCTCTCTCTCTCTCTCTCTCTCTCGCCCACTCTCGCCCACTCTTGTCTTTCTCCATGGGCCATCACTCTGCTCACATCTATCCCTGTCTATTTATGTCCGTGTATGTCTTTCAGTGTTTGCATTTATGGTTGACTTAACCTATTTTCTGCTTGTCTTGTTAATGTTTTGTTTTTGTTTACCAAGTTGTGATGGCAGCCCAACAGGCCCCAATAAGAGGAGAATACCTCTTAGCTGACCAAAGACATGCCGGGCTGGTTTGAGCCTGCTACAGTATATGGGAGCCAAGAGATTAATTGGAAGGAACCATCTGTGATACCGACCAGGGGCCGACCTGAAATATGGTTTACTTCACCTTATATTCATTATTATATTTATTATATAAATATACATTGTTATTATTATAATCATTATTGCTGTTTTGGGATTTCTCCCGTTATATTTAGTATCTGATAATTATCTGTTGGCTGTTTTCTAACCTTGTAAACTTAAGATGGTCTGATGGTGTATAATATATGTCTTGTTGTGTGGTTGTTTTTCTACAGCTGTTGCATGTTAATGATAATCCTACTTCCTCTTTTGTTACCTAACACTTAAACATGGACTGTTTTATTGGCCATTGTTTGATTATTTTTCATTTAGGTAGAAATCAAACCCCCTTTTTTTCAATAAGTGTGCATTCGTATCTGACTGCTTGTTCCCTGAAAATAGGATCTGTATTCACCCTGTTTCCCAGCAAACGTACACACACATTTTCCTCCTCCTTCACTTCCGCCTCTTCTTCCTCCTCCTCCTCCTCCTCCTCCCCCTCTGTCTATCCAAGTCATTTTCTTCCTCCCACTGGGGGCAGAAATCTACTTCCTTCTCTCTCATTAGCCCTTAACTCTAGTGGATATATATTCCATCCCCTTCTCTCTCTCTCTCTCTCTCTCTCTCTCTCTCTCTCTCCCTCTCTCTCCCCCTGTCACCCCCTCTAATTTGAAGTGCAATAGTTTCCCTCTGGCATGAAAATATTGCGTCATTCATCATGTCTCTCTCTAATTCGCCTTAGATACCGTTCCCTGTGCTCGCACGCCCCTGCGCCGGGCTGTCTCCAGTCTGCTAGCTCAGCCACTCGGCCCATCGCCAGCGAGCGACGCGGCCGGACACACACGTTTGTAAAAGACACACTTTCAGCCCGGTGCTATCACTGGAGGGGAAAAGGTGACAGGATTGGATCTCTCTCGCTCTCTCTCTCGCTCTCGCTCGCTCGCTCGCTCTCCTCTGGCTCTCGCTCTCTCTATCTCTATTTCTCTCTCCTCCCTCACTCTCAGACTATCTCTAATCTGGTACGTCTGCCTCTTGCCCCCCGCTGTATGGGTTTTTGCTTCCGTCAAAATACACCACACAAACACACACACACACACACAAACACACACACACACACACACACACACACACACACACACACACACACACACACACACACACACACGGACACACTCTAACGCTGTCACTGCCCTCGCGGTCGCCCTGCTCTCATTCCAAGTCAATTGGGACCGGCTATTTTTATTTTATTTCATACTTTTTTCTTCTCTCGGCTGAATGCGTTCCTGTTAAGCTGTTTGCTGCAAATGGTTGACCAAGGGTATACTGGGCCAAATTGAACTGCCCCTATGATTAGATGGTCAGCTATTGATAAGGTATACCTACTGGACTGCAATTTCAACCATTGTGGTGGTGCTGGTGGTCTCTCGGCTTGTGTGTGTCTGTGTGTGGGTGAAGCACAGCACAAAATGGCCGCCCGAGGGCTGGGATGTCGTTGGGGTCAACTTGTTGGTCAACCTCCTCCCGAGTAAAGTTTGTTGGTTAGTTTGCGTTGCGTTGGTGGACAAAGTGTTGGTAGCCCAATGATAAGTAACATGAGGATGTTATGAATGATGTATGGGTGGGGGGAAGGGGGGGGGGAGATGCACATTTACTGTTACGTTGTTCAGCACATTCGTTTTATAATGTTTTTTTAGCTCATTATATAATAATTCAATCTAATGCATTCACAATACATCCTCTCCTTTAAGAGTCTGACCTATTGAGCTGCTTTTACTGTTCAACTCAATCACTTCCGTTTGCATTCCCACTGGTGGCGTCAACCAGCTATCGCTCCATCAGGCTTACGGTCGGCATGTTGCTCAGGGGGTAGAGGGGGTTGGCTGGTAAACCCAAGGTTGCTAGTTCAATCCCCGGATCCTCCTAGCTTCGCCTCGAGGTGTCCCTGAGCAAGGCACCTAACCCTAACTGCTGCCGACGGGCTGGCTGTCGCCTTGCATTGCCTGACCCCGCCGTGGATGTGTGTATCAATGGGTGAATATCGTAAAGCGTTTTTGGTGGCCATTGGTTACAAAAAATCGCTACGTAAAGGCAGTCCATTTACCATTTTCCAAGCTGCCCCAGTACATCCTTCACAGCTCAAACGCCACCCAATTGGCCCTCCCAAAATCGTCTGGGGACTTCCTGAAAGCTCTCTTGTACAACCCGAGTGCCACAAGAGAGACCCGACTGCCCCTTCAACGTCTCCAGTATATAATACCAGCATTTACCTTCAGTGACACCACCCTTCACTGTTGCCATTATGCGACTGTACGGCGCGTTTGGTATCGCGTTAAACATGGCTTTCCCTTCCCACGACCGCGGACGGCACCGCAGGTTCGCGACCAACACGGTGATCCCCCGAACACACAAACCCACGTCCAAAGCTACATTTCTAAAGTGGTTAATGGTGTCCCTACAAAAAGCTACACTTTAAAGCCCCTACTCTACTCTGCTTTACTCTCTCTCCTTCTATTTGAAATTCCGCTCTCTCGAATTTTTCCAACTCTATCTCATACCCGGCTGTCTGCTTTTCGCTCTGAACCTTGCCGGAGGTGAGGGCTGGCCGGCCTCTCCTTTGTGCAGCTGAATATATGGAGTGGGCCGAAAAGGTAGAATGAGGCGGGAGTGCTGTCTGTGCTTCACTGTAGTGGCCCTGCTGTGCATTGTGATGCGGCCGGGCTAACATGCTATTGAGCCCACAAGTTAGGAGAAAGCATCAGTAGAAAAGGAAAGAAAAAACACTGCAGATTTGCTGAAATGTGCTGTGTTTTCCTTTAGAGTCAGGAGTGGGGTTTCGGGGTGTTCGTGTGAGAGCGTGCGTGTGTGTGTGGTGGGGGTTTGTGTTCTGTTATGGGTGCATGCGTGAGTCGTGGGGTTTCCACACACACACACACACACACACACACACACACACACACACACACACACACACACACACACAAACACGCCACTCTTGAACGAGCCCATTTTTGGGTGCGCACGTTTGAACTCGCAACTTGTTCAACCTCGCATCCCAATGTCAAAGTCACCTCGGTCTTTGTCCATTTGCGATTTTTTCCCGTCCACTTTGTGATCATCTCTAATCCTGAAGAGCCTCGGCGGGCTGGAGAGCAGTGGGAGTCGTGTGGGTGGCGCGGCGTGGGGGTGGGCGAGGGAGATTGTTCACTTACAAGGGCTATTTCCAGATCATTTATGCGGTCACAATCATCAGCCAGGCTCGCGCACGCTCGCAGACAGCCCACTCGCTCGCTCGCCCATGCAGCCCCTCGTACGCTGTTGAGTGACACTCTGCATTAATGCCGAGTGGTTCTGACAGAGTGTGGAAGGGGGCGCCCGCTCTCACTCTCTCTCTCTCTCTGTGTGTCTCTCTCTCTATAGATTAAATCTATACTGTATAACACAGCCACGGCCCGCTGTGGGGCAGAATGAATTGGTGTATATCTTTATTGACCTGTCTCGGCACTGCGCAGTACAGTACACTCATTTATTACTAACTTCAGGGTGTGTGAGTGCATACACACATTCACACAAGCGCACTACACACACACGCGAACAAACACACACACACACACAAAGACAAAGACACACACACTCCCGGACATGAACACACCCCCCCACACACACACACACACACACGCACACACACACACGCACACACACACACACACACACACGCAGACAAAGACACACACGCCATGATGGTAACGGACAATAATCCGCTGTTGTGTTTGCGTTCAGCCGTAAACCTTCCATTCAGCCCACAGGCAATAAGGCGACATATCTGACGAGAGAGAAAGGAGGTGGAAATTAATTACTCTTTGTAATAGTAACCTCTCTGTCTCTCCATCTCGCCCACCTCTTTTTTTCATCTCGCTCTTTCTCTCTCTCTCTCTCTCTCCCTCTCCCTCTCTCTCCCTCACTTACTTTCCCCCTCCTTCATCACGTCCAGGGCAGTCTCGTTCCGCCGGCTCGACGTCCGCGCCGAGCCGCTGACAGCATTACACGTAATTATCCGCCTGCTCGTTTTTCGTCCCGACAAAATATGATTGGCCGAATCCCCCACCCCCACCACTCAAAAAAATAAACCCCCTTCGCCAACGAGAAGGGCTGCCCCCTCCCCTCACACACACACACACACACACACACACACACACACACACACACAAACACACACACACACGCACACCCCCTCCCACACACACGCGCACACACACACAAATACCCCCCCCCCTAACCACACACACGCACACCAACACCACTTCCCAGGGCCCAGGGACCTTCGCACCGGGGATCTTTGACCCAGCACAACCCCCCCCCATTAACACCTCCTTCAATCAGGTTGCAGATAGAACATGCAGCGCACACAAGCGTCACACACAAATAGCCCAGAGTGGCCAGTCTATAACAGCCCCAACGGGGGTCCGGGTTTCAAAACCACAGAAGAAGGAGAATTGGCCGGTTGGATCATTGGCTCGTTGCTCTGACCGTGGAGGTGTTGGACCTTGTTGTGACCTTCGTCCTGTTCCTACCGCTGGTTCTTTAATACTCTGTCAGTTTTTCTCGCTTTCAACCCGTCTTCTGACTGTTTTCTGTCCATAAAGACCCAAAAAGGCAGTAAAAAAAGGCATGAGGAAACGTATGTTTTGAGTCGGTGCGCCATATTCTGAAGGTCCTTTTCAAGTTTATTAGCATAATCATTCTTTCACTGCCACCTTTTCGGTTTAGGAACATGATCCAATGCTACCTCATGCAGAGCGATACATTAACACGCATACATAGCATACATAGACTGGATAGGTATTGTTATAGAGCGTTTTGAAAGGCACAGAGGAGGCCTACAAACCCTCACACTGCTTTCTCCTCCCACAATGTCTCCAGACATTGTACTCAAGTTAGAATAATCCACCTTGTCAAAGCCACTTCAGAAATCGCCTCCTTGGTGTCAACAAGGGTAAAGAGGTTGTCCTGGGTTTGACGGGCAAATTAACCCGTAGGTGAGCCACCACCATAGCATTGTGCGCGGCCTCTTAGCTGTGTGTGTTGCGGCGACACGATGGCGACAATTAAAGCAATTTGAAATAAAGGTGATTTTTTTTCAGCTATAGCTACGGTGAGGACGGAAGTAGAAACAATGAGTGATTAATAGAAGAAAACTAAAAAAAGAATGAAAAAACCTCTTCCTACAGCTTTACCTCCTCCTCACCTTTAAAGGAGAGAGAGAGACCATGAAAAAAGATAAACTTTCATTTTCACTCCCCACGCCGCCAATATCTTTGCCGTAATGGCAAGTAATTTAAGGGAAATTAACATTTTGACATCCTCCTTCGGGGGTTCAGGGACTAGCTTGAGAGGAGAGGGTGAGAGCGAGAGATAGAGAGAGCGGGTGAGAGAGAGATAGCGAGAGAGGGTGTGAGAGTGAGAGAAAGAGGGGGGGGAGAGAGGCGAGTGAAAGGGAGAGGAAATTGGTATTTAATTCTGAATGGTAGGAGGCTCCGGACTAGAGGTGGGTTGGGGGGGGGGGGGGCGGGGGTTAAGTGCGGTTGAGTTAAACTGTCCTCTCCTCGGTCTCCTACTGGCCTCGGCTCTCACACCCTTAATGGGTTCTGAGACGGCGGCGGAGACGCTGAAGGGCAGCCGGGGGAGGGGACACCGGTGGGGGGGACCCAAAGTGTCACGCCGCCGCCTCCGCCGCAGACCATGCTAACGATGTCATCGCTGGAACTAAAATGGTCAACACACGTTTAAAATGTCTTTATTAGGAATAACCTCTTGAGAGGAACCCATTTCGTTTCCAAGCGGTATTTAACAACATAAAGTACAATAACAACATATTAAGAACATATTTCCTCAAAAATAAAAGCATATAAAATAACACAAACATACCAACAACAACGACACACACATGACAAGCTTCGAGTGCCCACGTCGCCGACGTTTTTCCCCCGTGGCGTTGGCGCACTGAAGCCCCGTCCTAGCGTTGACGCTGGCCTGGGGCGTGGCGGTACGCTGTGATTCGCTACAACCTTGACTTGCTTGCAACCTTGCTCAAAGTTCAACAACAATTTCAACTTTGCCCCGGCGTCACGCTGACCTCTCGGAACGGGCCCAACCAGAGGGATCATTTGTGTGATGTTCTTCCAACGACGCGAAATTCCGAGTACAGCCGTACAGCTGCCGCCTAGTGACTGGCTACACTCCCAACGCTGGCCCACAGCGTCCAACGTTCACTGGACGCTCATCGTGTGTTGGCGGCAAAAAGGCCTGTGGAAGAGTCGAACCTACAAATAAAGGCGTGTTAGGCTGAGAGGAAACGACGTGGAGGGGCGGTGGGGGGTACATAGGAATGGTGTGTGTGTCTGTGTTATGTCTCGCTGCGACATGTTCCCTGTATTTGTTGCTATGGCACCTACATGCTGCTGTGCCGTCTGCCTTGTGTTCTTTCAGCATCCATCTCCCAGCCCCATCTCCTTCCTCAACCTCTCTCTCTCTCTCTCCCTCTCTCTCTCTCCCTCTCTCTCCCTCTCTCTCTCTCTCTCTCTCTCTCTCTCTCTCTCTCTCTCTCTCTCTCTCTCTCTCTCCCCCACCCTCCCTTGTGGGACACTTTTGTTTATCCACCTACACTTTTCTTGTCATTTTTTCCCCCCTCCCCTACAATATCTATCTTAACCTTCCATCTCCTTCCTCCTTCCCTTCAAGTAATCTCACCATCCTCGTTCCTCCACCTCTCTCTCTCTCTCTCTCTCTCTCTCTCTCTCTCTCTCTCTCTCTCTCTCTCTCTCTCTCTCTCTCTCTCCCTCTCTCTCTCTCTCTCTCTCTCTCTCTCTCTCTCTCTCTCTCTCTCTCTCTCTCTCTCTCTCTCTCTCTCTCTCTCTCTCTCTCTCTCTCTCTCTCTCTCTCTCTCTCTCTCTCTCTCTCTCTCTCTCTCTCTTGCGTGCGCGCGCTATATCTCGCCCCGTACCGGTGCTGTGTAGATTAGCGCTGAAAGCTAATGAAAAGTAATTACCGGCCTTGTCGATGGGAATCGATCGCAGCTCAGGGTTGTGCGGATGCCTTCCTTCGCCCCGCAGACGAGGGGGTCCCGGGGCGAGCGCTGCGGAGACGGTAAAAGACCCCCGCCACACACACACACGCACACACACAAAAACACACCACCACAAGCCCCCAGACAATGCAGAGCAACAGGGGCCTGGGGGCCTGACTTGAGTGTGTTTTTGTGTGTGTTTGTGTTTGTGTGTGTGTGTGCATGTGTGAGTGCGTGTTGGTCTGTGCACACACACACCTGTGTGTAAGTTTGGGCGCTTGCGTATTTGTGTGTGTGTGTTGGCGGAGCAAGCGATCGGGGAGGGGAGATAACATTGACACGGGTGAGGGGGGGGGGGGGGGGGGGGCTCGCAGCCCAGACGCCGGTCTCAACCGGTCTCAACCGGTCAGAATGAGATTCCTTATCAAATCACCCGGATTAGCGGGGAAACGGGGGTCTCTGCGGGAAGGAGAGGGGGGGAAGAGGAAGAGAAACGTCAATTCTCACATCAAGCGATGGAGAAAAGAGCGAGCGAGCGAGCGAGAGGGGATCAGGTGTTGTTATTAGTTTTTGTGTCGGTTTGGCTGTGTGCGTGTGTGTGTGTGTGTGTGCGTATGGGTTTATTTGTGTGTGGAGAGGCGGGCTTTGTTATGCTCTGAAACTCTAATAATAGTGCATTGCTACGCAAAGGCAACCTCTAGACACTTTGACTTTCCGAAGTATGCAATGCCTTTGAAATCGATTAATGGGGTGTGTTCGCCCCTTTTGTGGACCTTGTGGAACCTTATCAGAGACACCCTTTTTCACACAATGCGACTGAACGAAATACTCAATCTCCCATGATGCAGTGCTTAGTAGCGATGCAATGTTGTCGATGGCTGGACAATTGATGTTTGAGATGGGAGGATCACACAACAAAGATATGCACTGCTGCTTGACAATTGATTAATTTATTCATCCAAAGAAGGAAGGGAAACACATTTTTTTGGCGCACAAATATAATGGTGAGGCAGTTGGTGTTCCACAATTGTTGTTCTTAAACTTGCCTTCCATTTAACACTAACCTCTTTTAAGCTGATGCAACTTCATTTTCATTAAATCTCCTTCTAAATTAAAAAAACAAATTGTATCTCTTTCTTCTTAAATAAATATTCTTTGCATAAATTAATACAAATAGTGTACTATACTGTTTTTCTCGTAATCACTTCAAGTTCACATGCTTAATGTTGCCTGTGCTAAAAATACCTAAACTGTAAACTTAGATCTCTTTTTAGTTATAGTTTGGTATTCAGTTAATTCACATTGCTTGGTGGCACTTTGTTTTTTGTGTGTGGTTTCAGGGATGGATCTCAGATGATTACCTATAATATGTAGTCAATCTTACAGTACATGCGTTTGTTTGTGTGTGTGTGTGTGTGTGTGTGTGTGTGTGTGTGTGTGTGTGTGTGTGTGTGTGTGTGTGTGTGTGTGTGTGTGTGTGTGTGTGTGTGTGTGTGTGTGTGTACCTGTGCGTGTGTTTGTCTGTGTGCATGTGTGTTTGCAACCTTGTCTCCCACAGTCTTGTGGTATTTTAGCTGTGGTGGAATGTGTAGAAGGTTGAGCAGGTGTGTGTGTGTGTGTGTGTGTGTGTGTGTGTGTGTGTGTGTGTGTGTGTATTTGCAGATAAAGAGAGTTAGAGAAAAGGATGGTGTTTGGGGGTCCAAGGGATCGATAGAGCAGTGGAAGAGTGCTATAAAGCATGAAAGGAGACAAAAGCCCCCCTGTTTCCCACAGGGCATTGCACTCTGAGCCCACCCACATACACACACACACACACACACACAAACATACATACACACTCTCCTACACACGCACACCCACACATAACACACAAACATTGGCACTATCACACATAGACACATTAAACCACGCCCATGCATTCATTCACTCACACACACACACACACACATGCAC
>NC_044066.1:11525596-11545596 GCF_902167405.1 Gadus morhua | reverse complement strand
AGCCTGAACTTGCCTGCTAGTTGTCATTCAAGGAATCTTCCGTTTTTGTTCGCGCCTCTAACAGTGTGTGTGTGTGTGTGTGCGCGTGTGTGTGCGTGTGTGTGCATGCGTGTGTGCGTGCTGTGTTTTTGCCTGCCTGTTTCGTACCGCTGTTCCCATTTTTTTTTTAACCAAAAGCGTTCCTGTCGAAATGTAAACCTGCCTCGGAGAAACTCTGCGATCGGGTCCAAGTCGTGGAAATCCTGACTGCATTAAACGCTGCATTAAACGCAACCGTGTCCAATTTTTCTACATTGAAATCCAAACAAGCCTTCGACAGCGAAACAGACACACAAGCGTTTTCAATAGAGCGGGCGCCTCTATATTTATCCATCGGTTAGTCTAAATGCATCACTGTCTCAGATGACCCTCCGGCACATGTAACACACGGATGTGAATATAAAAGCACATCTTCCTTAAATGTATTCCGAATAGTTTTTTGCCAACACGCTGCCTTCCTCTCCCGGACTCGCCGGGTTTTCGTATCGTTTTTCCGCACTTGTTGCTTTTATGTATTTTCATGATAATTTACGACTTTGCCGCGTGCCTGTGCATTCGCCCGGCGGAGCGTCCCCCGTGGGAAGCGCATGACGAATGACAGACCTGGGGATGGAGGAAGGGGGGATGGGGGGGAGGCGGGGGGCACCCCAACAGACGGGCACCTTCAGGGGCCAGACTCCACCGTCAGGGGGGCTTCATTCGTGGTCCGGCGAGGAGCTCTAACTCACTCCCAGCGCCGAGCTCCTCCGCTTCCTCCAACCGATCAATTTCTACTTCCTATGAATATCAGTAACTCAACCGGCCACCCAGCCTTAACACCCACCCACACAGCCCCAGCAGCCTCCCTGCGCACGACTCCCATTCTGGCGCAGCCTGCCGCCTCTCCCCGCCCAGCCTCGATAGCGATCCCTCTACTCACTAAGACCGACCGACCGTCCTCCCCACCACCACCACCACCACCACCACCACCAACACAACTACCACCACCACCAACACAACTACCACCCTTTTCGACCGCAAGCTTCGGGTCCCACCGCATGCGGGCTTTGGAGATCCGAGGGAGGAAACATATAGGAGAGGAGAGACGAAGGCAGAAAGGGAGGGCTGTTTTATAAAGGGAGCCAACAGGTCTGTGGAGCGGAGGGGGGGATTAGTGGGTAAAGTGGATTAAGGATGAGGTATTCTGATATTCTGCCCGGGTTTCGCAGAGAAAGGTCTTTAGAAAAGCACAGAAACATCTGCTGGAGCTTAGCGCCGCAGTGGAAAATGTTGCAGAAAAGAAAAAAAGCAGAGAAAACGGGGCGAGAGGACCCGCGCACGCACCGGGACGCACGGCGAGATTCGTGAAAGAAAAAATGGAAACAAGCGAAATGCCGCCGTGACAACGGGGGCCGGGTTAACGAAATAAAAAACGAAATCACCCACCACCCACGTAGAAAAATATAAAAGTGACGTGGTAGATGAAAGGTCTTTTGAATATGATTTTAGTTTCTTGTGTATGCTAAAATGGCAATCAGGAAAAAAAAAATTGTTTTCTTCGGCCATGACTTGGGCGACAAGCAGTAATTACGGGCGTGCTTTTGGATTCACTTCCAAGAGATCAAGACAGTGTCGCCTGTGTGACGTCAGTCAGTTGGCAGTTTATTTAACCACAATGTTAGCAGGGGGACGGGAAGAAACAATCCGCCGCTTCACACAAGTGTGTTGGAAAGTGAGTCTCTCGCATGTGTGATTGACAACGTAACATCCTTAATACTGTGTGCAAAGGGCTTTCATCAGTTGCCCACAGGATCAGTCTCGAATTTTGTTATCTCATTCTGTGGTAGATGGTGACTTAACAGATTTTTAGTGCTGTGAAAAACAATTCTAATTTTAACTTAAAATACTTTTACCCTGCTGTATTAATTGGTTATGGATTATTTGCTGTTAAACATTAAAATCGTGGTCCCACAATATAAAAGTTGCATAATATAATGTCCAATTGAAATGTGTACTTGGGTTGGACGATTGCTACAGTCACTCAGCAGAAATGTAAGGATTACTGAATGACCTCATGGGGTTCTAGTCAAGTACACACATGAGGAAAAATCACGTTAGTCCAGTAAATACATTTTTTGTGCTAGTCTTTCAACCAAAATCGGGTACATCGCAAATTGACTCATCGCCTTGCAGCCATTTAGCAGAAGCCTGTATCCAAAGCCGCTTACAGTGAATCCAAGTACATGAAGTCATTAATTAGCAGTTAGGGGTTAGGACATCTTGGGACGTTGAGGTTTTAACGCAAAATCTTTCAGCTGGGAGTCAAAAAACCCTTCACTATCCAGCCCAAAAAAAAAATTAACTCTAGGATAGAATAAAAGCATACCAGTGAGACAGGGGCTTGCATTATATGGCCTGTGCATGTGGTTCATCTGAGTAGGTGACTGCTCTATGGGTTCAGCCGGTGGCCGAGGAAGAACCTATTTTATTCAAAATAATGAACAAAATTAAGGGCGAGCAATTTGGTTAAACAGCAAACTCTGGGCCACAGAGGCCCTGGAGCCATTTGAGCACATTCGCTACCTGACATGACAGAATATTGGCTACTAACAGGGCCGCTGATTAACCTGGTCAACTCATTAGGAACACGGAGTAGGCAATTATTAAAACACAGTGATAAGGTTACCGACTGTTGGTGTCTGACCTACAAGGTGACATGGATTTCTCATTATTTGGTGAATTTGATATTTCCATGTTAATGCGTACCAATAATTGCTAAAGATAAATCAAATTGCCACTAACTGCCAATTGTTTTGGGTTTTTTAAGAGAAACCCCTATTAAAATTAAAATGATTCTGGAAACTCAATTTAGTTAATAATTCGGGATAATGGGTTGGTTTATTTGTGTTATTCTCGTTTGTCCTCTTCGAGTGACTGAGTACATACACTGTTTGGTCCTTGCCAATTTGTGAAAGCAGCATCATTGTGTGTTCGAATTTATCGTGTTTGTATCTTTGCAAATCACATGCGTAATTATATTTTTTGGTTTTGTGTCCCTGTGTGTGTTTGTAAGTGTGTATGTGCATACACCTATTTGCACATGTGTATGTTTGCATGTAATGTATTTGCACACACGTGTGCACACGCACACGTAGGTGAATGTGTCTGTGAGTGTATGTGCACAGGTGTTTGTATTTGTGTGCATGTGTTGGTTTGTCAGTGCGTGCATGTGTTTGTGTGTCAGTGAGTGCATGTTTTGGTGTGTCAGTGCGTGCATGTGTTGGTGTATCAGTGCGTGCATGTGTTTTAGTGTCAGTGCGTGTATGTGTTGGTGTGTCAGTGCGTGCATGTGTTGGTGTGTCAGTGCGTGCATGTGTTTGTGAGTCAGTGCGTGCATGTGATGGTGTGTCAGTGCGTGCATGTGTTTGTGTGTCAGTGTGTGTGTGCTCTGACGTAGCTTTGACTCCAGCGTTGGTTACAGCGAGTTAAATATTGATGACTAGCAGCAGCGGGGCGGAGCTACAGTTTAAAGGTTCCCGGGCTCCCAGGGGCCTTTAACACTTTCCTTAGTTTAGCTCCCCGAGGGGCTCCCACACTCAACCCAGCCCCTCCTCCCCCCCTCCCTCCCTCCCCCCTTCCTCCACTCCCACCCCAGCCAGCCACAGTGGATTAGATCGTGGTGGTATTAAATGGACCCTACACCACCTACCATATCCGCCGCCTCTCTTGTCCTCCATTTATTCTGTGGCCATGATACGCTGTCATGTGAAGTGGAGGCTGCCCACCTGACATTGTCCATTTTCATCCACAGCTGAGGCTTCGAGGGGGGTGGGTGCGGGGGTTGAGGGAGGGGGGTGCAGAGGTGGTGGGGGGACTGCCTACACAACCTGCACACCCACGTTTTTGTGTAGTCCTAGGGCCTTCAAACCAAAAATAATGTTTTCCTTTTTACTGTTTTTATTTCAAAGGGGAGTCGATATGGCAAAGCTGCCGCTATTATTGTATGCATTAAATATGCATTGTATACAAAGTCTATATTCTTTATCAGGCTTTAGTGAATTGGGAGTGATTCAATGGACCTCTTACAAAACAACCGGCGGACGTAAATGCATTAGCAGGCAGAGAGACTTGGGTTATATTATGTCCCAAATGGAGGTAATTGTGGATAATGAGCAACTGCCAATTGATTTCTTCTTGTGTGTCGGGGGGGTTCCTGGGGCTGGTTAAACACAACAATATTTTCGTGGAGCGTTCACCGCAGCGTCACCCCTGTTGGCCGTCAGATCGTTTTCTAACCTTGGGCACTCCAGAGTGCTGCAGGTGGTACACTAATGGAAAAAATTATATAGGTAATTGAAAATAAGTCTATTATTATGTAAGGGGTATTTTTCAGTTAATAAAGTCAAATAAAGTTTGTTGTTATTTCGAAAAATATACTGTTGTTTTCTGCAGTCCATCTTGTGTTTGTCAATTGTAATGTTGTCCATTGCTGTTTTGTGTTGATTTGCGTTTTTGTCAAACACACACACACTGGGAGCATTAGCAACGCTGCTGACTTTCTCTTTCCGCTGTTTTCCGCTGGCCATGGCCTGCTCGCGGTAATAATTGGCAGAAAGACGCGTTGGCACTCTTTGCTCAACTCGTGTGTTTATCTAGCGTTTACCATTCGCAGATGAGGTTCTCCGCGAAAGGTCTCGAAGATAATTTCGCGGTGCACCCCGAGTCAAAGGCGGGGTACCGCTGCATTAGACAGAGGAGCCGAGACAAGCCAAGGGAAAGTAATTCATCATCAGTTCGGCGGCCAAATAAGTCATCGTGATGGAAATGAGCGTTTGGCTCATTGAATGCTCTGCCACCGTTTCATTTGAGAGGTACTGATCCCAGAAGTGCTAATTCTGTGAACATTAAACTTTACCCCAGGTGTTTTAAAACCACTCCCGATGTAGGTACTTGGCGGAGAGACAGACTGCATCCGTTCCAAGATGGGCTCACACATCCGATCAGCGCGGGTTCACTGTTCATTTAACTAAATAACGTACCACGTTTTTTTTAACGGGACAGGGAATGATAGGCTTTAAAGATTAATGTTCAAATGAAAATAAATGTTTGATGAGGAGAACAAGATCCACCGTCGGAAGGAGGTAAAGATCTCATGAGTTAAGATCGTACTCACCGCCCAGAATAAAAGTGACTCACAACGAGCTCAATTTCCCTGAGAGGCACGTCATTAACGGAGATGTAAGGCCTGTCTTGAGCAAGGAGTCCTTCAGGTTGCTTGGCCGACACTTCGGTTTGAACAAAGAATCGCGTCACTGCTCTGGAGATGGGTTTGAATCCGCGTTTGTGTCAGGCTTGAAGTATTGACTCCCACTTACAACACATACAATGTGGGCACATGAATGGATGGTGGACGTGATGTCAACATTGATTCTCTTCTCTGTACAGAATCGTTATTGCATGTCCGATTGTCCCGGGAGTGACAGAGGATTCCTCTATTCCAAACAATGTTGCTCAACTGCACCTCAGTGTTCTATTCAGCAACCAATCACAACAGCCAATGTTTTTTTCCGTATGAATATTTGAGTGAGTTTAACACAGGGAGAAATATAAACTCCCTGCCCTTCTCGATACAAATAGTGAATGCGACATTGCCCTCAAGGGTTGGGTCTCGGCCAGATGTGTTTCCCCCCTAATCCCTCTGCCAGATGTTTTTTGTTCTGTCCGTCTCTGGTTCATTCTCTCCCCTCGTTTTGTTTACCGTGCTTTTGTCATCCCTTCAACTCTCGCTCTCTCTCTCTCTCTCTGTCCCTCTCTCTCTTTCTCTCTCTGTGTCCCTCTCTGTCTCTCTTTGTCCCTCTCTCTCTCTCTCTCTCTCTCTCTCTCTCTCTCTCTCTCTCTCTCTCTCTCTCTCTCTCTCTCTCTCTCTCTCTCTCTCTCTCTCTCTGTGTCTCTTTCTCTCTCTGTGTCCCTCTCTCTCTCTCTCTCTCTCTCTCTCTCTCTCTCTCTCTCTCTCTCTCTCTCTCTCTCTCTCTCTCTCTCTCTCTCTCTCTCTCTGTGTCCCTCTCTCTCTCTCTCTCTCTCTCTCTCTCTCTCTCTCTCTCTCTCTCTCTCTCTCTCTCTCTCTGTGTCCCTCTCTCTCTCTCTCTCTCTCTCTCTCTCTCTCTCTCTCTCTCTCTCTCTCTCTCTCTCTCTCTCTCTCTCTGTGTCCCTCTCTCTCTCTCTCTCTCTCTCTCTCTCTCTCTCTCTCTCTCTCTCTCTCTCTCTCTCTCTCTCTCTGTGTCTTTCTTTCTCTGTGTCCCTCTCTCTCTGTGTCCCTCTCTCTCTCTCTCTCTCTCTCTCTCTCTCTCTCTCTCTCTCTCTCTCTCTCTCTCTCTCTCTCTCTCTCCCTCCCTCTCAGTCTCTTTCTGTCTCTCTCTTAGTCTCTCACCCATCTCTTCCTCTCTTCGCGCCCAGCTCTTTTCCCTCCGTCCAGATGTCCTTGTCTCTCCGGGGCCTATCCCGCTCCACCCCCCCTCTCCTCCATCCATGTTCCCTCCCTGTCTTGCGGGGGCTCCCGGCTGGCAGCTTGTGGTTCCAACGTCCCCAGCAGCTGGGCTTGGCTGAGCTGATGTTCAGGTGCAGGCTTGTGTTGGTGCCTATCAGGGGCTCGAGGATTGCATGTCATGTACGTGCACCTATAGCGGGGGACAGAGAGGAAGAAAAATGACCACGCTCTTGAGTTGCATGCATGTAGTAGTGGTAGTGGATGGTAATCCACCTGCGTGTGTGTGCAGTGTGTGTGCATGTGTGCGTGTGTGTTTGTGTGTGTGTGTGTGTGTGTGTGTGTGTGTGCCAGCAAGATAGGAAGACAGACAGAAAAACAATAGATGAAGAGAGGTAGAGCCAGAGAGAGAGACAAAGAGACAGAGAGAGAGACAGACAGATACGGAGAGGTAGAGACAGACAGACACAGAAAGAGACAGAGAGACAGAGAGGTAGAGACAGAGAGAGGGTCAGAGACACAGAAAGAGAGAGAGACAGATACAGAGAGGTAGAGACAGAGAGAGAGACAGACAGACACAGAGAGACAGACAGACACAGAAAGGGACAGAGAGAGAGACAGATACGGAGAGGTAGAGACAGAGAAGGAGAAAGAATAAACAAGCGAGAGGGAAGATCAGCTGGAATGAGATGAGGCCAGCGCGTGGGGTAGTGTGTGTTGTCGTCAATCTCACCCAAGAATTGAGTTACGTTTCCTTGGGCTGCTTCTGCACCCCGGCACCACCACCACCAACACCACCACCACCACCACCAACACCCACCACTCAAAACCATATACTCCCTCCTTGTTCGATTTCCCTCCTACACACACATGTTGTGAGATACCATGGCGTGTGTGTTTTTGGATGTGTGCAAGTGTGCTTTTGTGTTTGGCTGAAGGCTATAGATGTGTGAAAGTTTGATGTGTGTGTGTGTGTGTGTGTGTGTGTGTGTGTGTGTGTGTGTGTGTGTGTGTGTGTGTGTGTGTGTGTGTGTGTGTGTGTGTGTGTGTGTGTGTGTGTGTGTGTGCCTGGACATGAGTAGGAGGTGTTTCTGGCCTTCTAGCAGCAAGAGGTGTAATGGTGAAAATTGTCCACTTGGCAACCACATTTCCATATCCCAGCACCTCCTTCATGGGTCTCCCAGGCCTCCAACTCCTCCTCCTCCCTTCTCCTCCTCATCCTGCTTGTTGCCACTGCTCTCCTCTCGCCAGCCCTATTCCCTCTACTCCTTCCTGTCTACTCTTACATTCTCTCTCCCTTGCTCTCAAATTCAAATATTCTTTATTTGAAGTTGGAAGTTATATTGAAAATAATCTCAAGGCACAAAGATGCAAAATAAATGATACTATAAATAATAATACAATTAATACAGAAAAACAAACAAAACAAAAAAAACATTCTTTAGAAATGTACGAGAAAAATGTTATAAACTATATGTGTCCCTTACAGTGTTTTTCAACCATTGGTTCCAACTGCAGTACCCTCGCCCACCACTGGCGGTTCCCGAGGGTACTGCAGGTTGTACATGCGATTTTATTCTTGAAATAGACACAGTGTGACATAAAAGAAAAAGGAATATAGATCACTGAATAAGTATGTATTTTTAATTTTTTTCAGTGAATGTATGAGAATGTTATTATTTCATAAAATAGTGACGATGTCTACACTCCAGCATATGTTTTTCAATTGTAATGTTTTCTATTCTAGCATTTTCTTTCAGCAGTTGGAACTCTTTTCTCAGCCACTGTATGTGTATTTATACAATCAGTGGTAAATTGAAGGTCAAGGTTGGGAAACACTGAGCAGGACCTACTCTATTGCTTGCATCTCTCTGTGCTAGTGTGCTAGTTAAAGTTCAGTGGGAAGAGTCTGTTTATGGACAGTTTGAGGTCCTTCTCTCATCACAACAGGGGACGGATCTGGCTGCTGTGATCGCACATTGTTCAATTTCTACCAACAGATATGGCAGTGTGTTAGCATCTGGAGTGTTTTCAAAGTCCTTGCATGCCTGTGTAATCCATGGGAAGTGTGTGTTCCTGATGTCTTGGAATGACTGGCAGGAAGTTAGGAAGTGCAGCTAAGTTTTCAGTAGATTTTTTTTGCAGTGGGAGCACAGTCTGTCTTGGGAGCCAGGTTTGTCTGTGGCGTCCCTTCTCAATGTTCACTGATTCTGTACCTGGTTAAGGATTTTCTTAGTTTCGGGACAGTCACAGTGGTATTTTGCAAGGGACGAGTAGCATGCCAATTGACTCAGATTTTTGGTGGATTCTTGCCAATGGGCCAGATATTGTTAGTAGTTTTTTTATTATTTGGTTTTGCCTGATGTGGTGGTTGTGGTATGTTGGACAGAGTCCCAGAACAAGCTGGCTGTGGGGACTCTTTTCTGGATGTAACGCTCTGTTGGTGAGGGCCTTGTTGTGGTGTGTCTTGCTGTCACTTTCCTTAAGGTTATAGGCCTTCTCTGGTTGGGGACTGCAGCACCAGGTCATCTGCAAACATCAAACATTTGAATTCCGTGTCTACCAGTGTTATGCAGGGTGCTGCAAACCGTCTAATGGCCTTGCTATAATTACTTAATGTACATGTTGACTGTGGGTTTCTGTCATATTTAAACTGCGCATTTGTTCTTTGTGTATATGGGCTTTATGATGTCATGTTTTTTTCCTCCAACACCACTTTCTATCAATTTAAACAACAAACCATCATGCCGAATCGAATCAAAGGCTTTTTTTAAAATCTACAAAGCTGGAGAATAGCATTCTCTCTCTCTCTCTCTCTCTCTCTCTCTCTCTCTCGCTCTCGCTCTCGCTCTCGCTCTCTCTCTCTCTCTCTCTCTCTCTCTCTCTCTCTCTGTGTGACTGATTATATTGCAATCATTTGTTAATTCTCCTGTAATAATTCATCTCGTCTCTCTCTGGTAGCACTTGTGCTTCAATTGTGTCGAAATGTGAATGTGCTTGTGTATGTGAGTTTGAACGTGTGTGTGTGCGCATGCGTGCGTGTGCCTGTACATCCACATTTTAACAGTTGGAGTGCGGTGATAATAAGCGTGCTTGCACGGTTGAATGTGCCTCCATTTTATTTATTTGTATTTTTCTTCGAGGGCAGAGGGCGCATTCCAACACAACAACAGATATATGCCCGGTGTGTAAATTCCACAACGGGAAAGGTCACGCAGTGCCCTGTGCGCGCCCATATATGGGCGCATGGAAATGAGACTGCGCAGACCGAACTCTCTGCGCATTATCTCTGTATCGCACGCGCAAAGCATCAGGCAATCCCAAACAGAGGCAGACCCCCGGACACCTCAATTAGACGATACCTGTTCAACTGGCAGATTATGTCTCCTCCGAGTCTCCCCTCCCGTCGTTATATCACGGCACTATCAACGTTTCAGCAGACGTAAAAGGACTTTTTTGGGATATTAAGAAATTAAAAAAGAGCAGGAGAGAGAGAGAGAGAGAGAGAGAGAGAGAGAGAGAGAGAGAGAGAGAGAGAGAGAGAGAGAGAGAGAGAGAGAGAGAGAGAGAGAGAGAGAGAGAGAGAGAGAACGCGACAATGGCTTTGTAGTTAAAAGGCTCCTTTC
Organism: Gadus morhua; assembly: GCF_902167405.1. Taxonomy (NCBI): domain Eukaryota; kingdom Metazoa; phylum Chordata; class Actinopteri; order Gadiformes; family Gadidae; genus Gadus; species Gadus morhua. The sequence goes on along the minus strand of NC_044066.1, from coordinate 11,535,471 downwards.
AGAAAATGAATCATCGTTTTGTTATCAAAGTCGAGTAGTCCTAATTTGTATTATTCTTTTTTTGGTCTTTTTAGGCACACAGTTGGAGGAACGGAGTGATAATAGAATCATTGGTGGGTGAGCTGAATGTGGTTAGGGAAGTGTGAAAAATTGTGTAGAAGGGAGGTGGTGGTGGGGGTTGGTAGACTAGGGATGGAGGGTGGAGAGGGGAGGGTTGCCTTGAGATTAACGTAGCACAAAGCAAATTGGGTTTGCCATTATTACACAATTTAGACAGCAGAAAGCCCCAAACCATGAGAGACAAATGAGGCCTGAGATTCATAAAAACTCCATTAACACGAGTGCGGAAAGTGAGGGCAAAGCGTCAATGTGCCCGTTTAATACCCTATATTTATAGATCCGTCTAGGAACAGGCCGGGCGGAGGGCTGTTGGAGGACTAGACAGCCGGTGTTCAAACCTTCCAGAACCTTCAGGCAGTTCAAAAAGCGCCGGTGAACTGGCCACCTCTCAACCGCCACCGTTCTTATTTAAAAAGCTTTTTAGTTTTTCAAAGGCTCTAAGAATAAAATAATATTTACGTGGCCATCATAGTGTCTTACAGGAGGACATTTGCATTGTGTCTCTCTTTTACGAATTCAGCCCGCCTTGGACCTGCGTCACCTTGTGACATTACCCTTCCTGTTTCCCCCAATGGATCCCTACCGCTCATTACCTTTCTTCTGCCGTTTGCTCAGAAGTGACAAGCGTCAAACGGTTAACTTTTTAAAAACCATTACCGGCCACTCTCCTCGAGAGCATGGTAGTCAAGGCATCACACACACTCACACACACGCTCGCTCCCGTAAATCTCCATCGCGACCCCGGCCCTGCTTTCACATCGCACACTGGTTAACTGACTTCAGAGAACACATCATCATCGCCCATTCGGGATAATGTGCTAATACTTCTTAATGCTAATGTCAACTCGACAGCGGCTCTCCAACGGATGGGGCCCCCTGAGCGCAAAACCCGATTAACCAAGCGCCTCACGGCCCCGTTCCCCTCCCAGACGGCCAGAACAGTGAGGGGAAATAGACTAGTCTCATTATCACCCTCCGCAGACGGCTCGCCGCTACGCTAATCTCGGGGAAAACGATGCCATCAAGAATAAGTCAGTGAATATTAGCATAGCGGCGGCGGCGGCTAAAGGCCGCTCTGCCCGACAGGGCCCCAGATTGGGACATAAGTCACACAGTCATCACAGGTAGTGTCAGCATCCGGGCTGGAGCCATCAGTCAGCTCGGCACGAGCAGATGGTAAGGAGGGTCAGGTTCAATGCTGGGAGAGAGAGACAGAGAGAGAGAGAGAGGGAGAGAGAGGGAGGGAGATAAGGGGGAACAGTGAGCCAATCCGGGAATAAGGGGTTCCGGGATTGTTTATTGCTGAGCTGTAATTGGATAAACCAGGCATCTAACCTGCTTAGGCCTGTCACTTTACTTCATCCTCAAGAGGCCCATCTGAAATGCACTGATTGAGTTTGTGGGCCAATTGAAAACCTTATCGTTTTTCCCATCCCCTCCCCTCACCAACTCCCCCCCCCCCCCCCCCCCCCCCCCCCCACACACACACACACCTCTCCTCCCCTTGTTTAAAGAGCACTGGAACAAAAGAGGTGTACCTGCGCAATAACGTCAAGCCCTGAGTTATTTAACTAAGTTGGGCAGTGTAATGTAGAAGAGAACCTTTCCTTCATCTTGTTTTGAGTGGTTATCGAGGTTGGAGCTAGTGTTTTTTCCCGCACAGTTAGGCCCGCCGGAGTTCCTATGCGGGGTTTTCAGCTTCAAAACGGATTTACTTTTCATTTCCTCAGGGTTTGTCGCTGAGTAGTGTTTGACCCGTGGTTCTTCTTCAGGCTTCCTGAGCCCAAGCTCTGAGTGCGCCAACTGCCACTAAATCTTTAGAAGTACTCTTAGAAAATATAAGTGAATATACAAGTCAAGTGAGGGAGACGGTGGGTGGCCTTCGGCAGGAAAGGCAGTTTGAGTGGCTGTAGGTGCATCTACACTTTATTGGCCAAAAATACTAAAATGCCTTCTGAGCAGGAGATAAACGATGAGTCCTGGCTGGAGTTGGCAAAATGGATTAGCTGGCATGGGAAGACAGTCGCCATCTTTGCTGTCTGTATAGACCAAAGAAGGAATTACTGTCTGACAAAAAGACAGAATGAGACCGAACTTAATACTGCAGTTTACAACCACTCACTGGTTGTGTCAGCGGTCTGGTTTTAGAATGTCTCCTCTTTAAAATCCTCAAACATGGTAGTATTGTCCTGTTTCTTCATTTTTATTCTAAAATAGCCTCAATTGGGCAGATTTCTCTGAACTTCACAAACCTGCCTGGTTATTTTAAACCTGTGTCAAAAAGAACATTATATCCTGCTGATGTACCAGTGTGCTGCTAGCTAGGCTTCCCCCAAGGTAGTGGAGCTAAGCGGGGGTGCTGCTAGCCAGGCTTCCCTCCAGTTAGTGGAGCTAGGCAGGGGGGCTGCTAGCCAAGGTTCCCCAGGTGGTGGAGCTAGACAGGGGTGCAGTTAGCTAGGCTTCCCCCCGAGGTGGTGGAGCTAGGCAGGGGTGCTGCTAGCCAAGTTTCCTCCCGGGAAGGGAAGTTAGACAGGGTGCTGGTCAGCAGGTTTCCCCCCAGCTAGTGGAGCTAGCCAGGGTTCTGATTTGCCAGCTAGTTTCTGGGAATTGAATGGTCGCCTATGGCAATATTATGACTAGGAGCCACCCTAGCCAATTGTAAATATAATAAGTTATACAAAAGATTAATTGATTAAAAGATGAAATGATGCATTACCGCCATGTTTTTATCATTCTAATTGAACGAAACAAAAGAATATCCCAATACACTCCTTGTCATTTTCATCTGTTCCAATGTTCCAATGTTTCCAATGTATTTTGCATGAAAACACAGTGTAATATTCACGTACACTATACCTATAAACCGTCATTCGCTTTGCTTCCCAAAAGCATCCATCAAACCCGGGCTTTTGACAAGGAAGCCTAATTTCTTGCATGCAATTATTAAAATCACTTCATATCTTCCAAATACTGGCATACTTTGCTTGTTTTTTTAGGACCATCCAAGTCAGGGAAGACGAGTGCTTGTGTTCTCGCCGCAAGAGATTGTGCATCAAAGCGAGAACCGTGCACAGGGATGACTAATGGAAGTGATTTTAATTGACCTGTCATTTCATTTATTTTTTGTAAACATAAATTGAAACCGCACAAAGGTTGAAAAAAGGGTGGACTAAGTTTTGACAAAAACTTTGTGAGGCAGTATTACTACAAAGATGCTACGTGTGGAAATAATTCCTTGAAGGTTTTGTCATATTCGGGCTATTCATCTGTGTATTAGGTTCATGTACACCCTGATAAGCAAGTGGTTATGAATTATGAAAATAAATCAAATGATTTTCTTTTATCGCTTTTTTTATTGCTTTTAATCTTGTGTTGGTCCAGGTTGCTATGAATAATTTCATATTTCAAGTTCAAGAAAAAACATTCAACTTTAGATTTGAATAAAGTGGAACTACTTTGAATCACGTGAGGCCAAAACAGGTCAATTATTTTTAAACAAGGAGATGAATTTCAATCAGTTCCTGTGCTGTCTATATTAGCACTAAGCTGAAGGCAGAGATGTTTTTTGTTCAAAAAATTTTAGACAAATGTTGCTTTTCATTATGTTTTCTTTACTTTTCAATTCCATTGTTTGCCATTTCTAAACTGCTTCCATTTTCTATCATGAACTCGACGACTGGATCTGCGGTGCTCCTAGCCAAGAGAGAGAGAGAGAGAGAGAGAGAGAGAGAGAGAGAGAGAGCGAGAGAGAGAGAGACTCGACCAGACGACAGGAAGCTCCCTCCATTTGAAAGGCCTGTTCCTGCCTCCGATGGAATTAATTCATCAAAAGGATAGCTGGTAAGACTTGAACCCCTGACCACGATTAATAGAGCAGAAGGAGAATGGCATGCGAATGTCTCATGTTCTTCAGAAGGAACACGAGAGAGGGAAGGACCTTCACGGCCGTCTTTGCGTCGCGTGAATATAAAGGTCGCCCTGTAGCATTCGAGTGTCATGGAATCTTTAAAAAAATATAGAATAATCATATAATAACAATGTCGAAGTCACAACTGGACAGGGCTGTATTAAATTCTGGTGGTGAGTGATGAATGCCGATGGCAGGTGATTTAAATAATTATATCCTTAAAATTGAATTTATATTTTTTGCATAATACATATATATATATATATCTCATAATATGTTGTTTGTTAACAGGAATCTTTGTACCAGCATTCCAATATACCCTCCCACTCAACCCAGCCGAGCTAAGCTAGGTTGTGTCACACAGTTGCACATTAGAGTGGACAGAACACATTTATTTTATTTTTTTTAATTCGGAAAGTCTCCTGCCTGCTTTCTGGGAGGGGCCAATTCTCACTCATCCCACTTAAATTGTATTTATGATTCTTGATGTGACAAAATGATGAAAAGTATAGATTTTTTTAAATAACGACTCTTGGATATTTGTTCCATGTGCTTAAAATCCATCAGATTTATTTTTTCACACGGGCAATGCATTGTCATGTATTCTGACCGTTAATTTTTTTCAAATATGACATTGAATGAATTTTTTTTCTTTAAAGATTACTAGTTCCGCACCAATATCTGACAAGCCTTGTCAAAAATCAATAATGTGATAGAACCAACCGGGAAAGGACAAGAGAAAAGTTGAATGGTGATGAATGTAGCTTGACACGTGTACTATAGATTAGCTCGCTAATTACCTTTTCAGCGGGAACTTCATAACTTATCCATCTGTCACCCATCTGTCTTCGTTCTCTGCCCCGCGTTGTCGCACACGCTTTTAAACGTAAAAAAATACAGTTGAAACAATTTGCGACAGATTGTTAATAATGATGGTTTCAGCCTACACATTCAATGTTTTGCAGATTACTCAGACGACTAATCTAGACTTGAAAATGAAGGACAATGCTCTATTTTTGAGTGCTTGATTAAATTGCTAGAATATTTCAGCATTTTACCCTTGGGCTTCTACCGTCGTTTAACATGTTCATCCGTACCAATATCACCCTTAATATATCTGTCCAGAGTTTCAACCGCTTTGCCCATACTATCTGTTATTCATTTATACGGAGACAACAAACCTCCTTATATGTGACTATTTTGCTAAATGAGTTAACACAGCAGCAACCAAACAATCGTTAATACATAACTACATTTTTTGGGATAATTTTGCTGTTTAATTCCTGGGCTTGGTTGTTTATTTGAGCACCAACCAAGATTTCCAGATTTTTCTTCCCGTCAGAAACAAAGAGAGGAACCTTTCTTAAGTGGCCAAACTGTCATTCCAACCACAGACAGTTTTCAGGGAGAAGTGTATTATACGCCTACAAATTATTCAGATTTATCATTCGCCAATGGTCTGATAAAAGCAATTCATGCCTTGAAACAGAATCAAAACCAAATCAGGAGAATCGGGCTGTTCATTCCAATCGAGGTGGGTTATATGATTAATTTGTTCTCATCAGTTTATTATTCCAAGTGTTCATGGGATTAAACGCTGCACCTCGAATGCCACTTCAGTCAGAGAGAAAAGAGATAGAGAGAAAGCTCTTGGGGCCAGTCCCAATCTCTCTCTCATTCTTTCTCATTCTCTCTTTCCATCTCTTCCTGACTCAGTCTGCTCAGATGTCTCCAGGGTGGTTTGGGGGGGGGGGGGGGGGGGGGGGGGTCCCGATAGCTCAAGGGTGTGCAGGGCCCAGTCGGTTACCGGGGTTACCCTCCCTGCTTCATTACCGGCCGGGGGAAATGAGCTGTTTGATGCTTCCCCATCACTCCTACCCTCCCCCATGGAACCTGGACGACGCTTCAACCCGGCTATTACTTCTGCCACTCGCCAGATTTAAAATCAAATTAGTTGAGCGGTTGAGTGAAAGCCCCTTAAAGCTCTCAACACACACACACACCCACACACCCGTGCACACACACACACACACACACATGCATGCACACGTGGCACGCATGAGCAAGCGGGAAGAACAAAAGAGGTGGGCTTCGAAGATGCTTCCACATGTAGGATTATATTATTTGGCAGCCATGACTTGACTGCCAAACTGTCCTTCAAGCTGTTACGATCAGCGCGCGATTCTCCCCTCGCATGCTAAAAGCCAAGCGTCCACCTCTTACGCCAGCACGCTGTGAAAACGGCTGTTCCTACCGGGAGGCAGTCTTCTGGTGGTCAGCTAGCGTTGGTGTGCGCCGCAAGAAAGTTAACTGTCAAAGTGATCGCAGTGGGGTCTGAGAGTCGTGCGTGGTAAGCTGCACTCAACGCTCACAGCAGGGGAGCTGAATGAAGTCTGGCCACGTAATACAGACACAAAGTTGACGTCACTACGGTCACCAGAGGTAGACAGGGTGGTTGTCTACGCCGGTGCTTGTATTTATGGTTCTGTGAAGGTAGCATTTAGACGATGGGGGTGGCGTGCATCTACGCAGGTGATGTAGTGCTAGGCGATTTAGTAGGGCTCTTAGTTGACTTGACTGCCGGCCTTCTAGGATCCAGCCGTCTTACTGTGTTACAGCTTCCTCCGGGGGGAGTCGCCCGGAAGCTAAAAACTCAAATGGGCAGAGTTACGTCGTGTTTCCTGTTTCATTACAAAGGTGTTATACCGATGAGAGACTCATTCAAGTGAATGTTTCTTTACAGTGACCGGCTTACATGGTGTTGATCTGAAACCTTTACCTTTACTTTTTCTCAGAACTTGTGTTCGCTGTAGCCAATAACACGCCGACAGATTCCAAGAATATGTCGAAAGAAAGGGAAACGCAGTTTTCAAACGAATTTGAGGCGTATCTGCTGCTAGGCTTTAGGTCTGATCTGTGAGACTTGAATGCTGCTTACAGGGTTCAGCCATATGCTGGACATGCAAGTGGTTGCAGAAGCAGGAACTTTATATTCAATGCATTCAATAAATGATCTCCATCACGAATGTTCAAATCCAACAAGAAGAAATATGAACTTCCTTTAGCATCGACTTATGTTGGTTCCACCTAAAGAGACCAACCCCTCCATGAGATCTTTCAAATGAGTCCGCAAATAGCCAAGTCCGCTGTGGATTCATCTTAAAGTGGCAATCATGAAGATTGGTTTCAAACTGCAAGGCCTATAGCCTTCCTCCTTTGAAAAGAAAGTATGTATTGATATAGATCATATTCCTAGCTATTGCCACAAATTTCTCGGTTGATTCGGTTGATCCAAGCTAATCCTTGCTAGTTTTGCTTATCCAAAGTATCTGTACTTTCAAGATGTGTGTATGTTTTAAACGTGCATGAAGCGTACTTACTTATGACAACATTGAATTGTTTTCACTATGCATTGTCTAATCTACATTTAGCACAAACTAAGAGCGACAATCAAAAATTTGGTTCATTTAGGGAAAATGGTGCATTTATCACATTGCTTTTCAGTGGGTTACCGTATAACTCTGTGATACTTCTAATACTAGTGAGTAACACACACTCAACTCGCTGTTGAGTGTGAGGTCGGTCTTCACTCAGTTCCACGTTGACATTGACTAAAAGGATTCCCTTTAATTATCTAAAAGCCATTCAGTCGTCATGAAAAAAAGGGTGAAGGCTTACACGTTAGCGAGTGTGGTTTCTCAAGCGTGTGAAGTATTTGGTGGCCGTATTAAACATATGCTTTGGTGTCTGGCTGTCATCCCTAAGTGGTTACTTAGGCGCTCCGAAAAGTAGGTGATGGCTCCATGTATATCTTATTCAGACCTTTGGAGGTCTGCAGGAGTGTGCGCTTTTGTGCTCAAATGGGGGTCCTTCCTGGTGTGTGTGTGTGTGTGTGTGTGTGTGTGTGTGTGTGTGTGTGTGTGTGTGTGTGTGTGTGTGTGTGTGTGTGTGTGTGTGTGTGTGTGTGTGTGTGTATGTGTGTATGTTTGTGTGCGTGTGTTCCAATATCTCAATGCATGTTGTGTTGAGGAACCATACCTTTATCACAGCATGCTCATCTCTTCCCCCTCTGCACATCCGCACCATAATGAGCATTCCCGGTGCGCCTTGCAAATCCGACCCCCCACTCTCTTCTCACCTTTGCCCATGGTTCCTGTCCCCCGGCGACACACCCACCCACCAACCCCCGGGTCACAGCTGAACAACAAAACACACATCCACACGCTGTACAGAACATTTCAAAATAGTCTGCTTCGCCAACAGAAACCTATTGGTCATTAAACCCGTTAAAATATAGATCAGGCTAGACAGTATCTACAGTACACTGTAATCACGCCCTTTTGTCCCCTTTTTCAATTTACTTTCATCCTTTCCTAAAGGTCACCAGGAGATTAACTAAATGGAAAATAATGTATAATAATACTGCGTGTGTTTGTGTGAAGTACTCTTTACTGTAAAAAAAAAATAGGGAAAGAAAGAATAATTGATTGCATTAACCTGCTCTCCTACTTTTACATGTCCGATCCATATTTCTAAGTAGCCACACGGCGTGGGGCCTCTGACCTTAACTCAAAGAGCGCCTAATGATTTTGCCTGCGTGGAGAATTGAAGTGCTCACCGTGTGGCTTGTGCCATGCTGTTATTCAAGCAAGAGCTGGGAAAAGCAAAAACACATCTGAATCTCTCATTGCCGTTCTATCTAGCTGACATAAAAGCAAACACATACAGTGCCTGACACATACACACATAAACACACTCACCTCTATTTGGAAAAGGTCATTCTGAGGACTTAAAGACGTGCATGCACAGTGTCTCGCATGAACACATTCCGACAAACATTTGTCGTTGTAGGGACATATAGATTGCCAAATCTGTGTGTGTATTGTACATACATGTGTGTCATGTCAACATACATTAGGAAGAACAGCCGTTGAAGGGACGTAGAGACGTGTACATACACGCAGATTATGGACAGGTTCATGGACGGTGCCTCACATACACACCGTAGATGCGGGAGCATATTGACAAAAACTATAATTCCATGTAATTCCTTCTGGTTGACTGGTTGATATTATGAAAGGTTTTTTTCTTTTCTCCTACCAGTGATACAGAGCACTGTCTCTCTCTCTACCCCTCGGTCTCTTAAGCTCTCTCTCTCTCTTCCATCCTCTCTCTCTTGAATCTGTAATTCTTTGTTAATGCTTCTCTGCACCGGATAAGGATGATGTATGACCCTGACCCTGATACAAATGGTAAAAAGTTGTTAGCCGTGAAACAAAGGCCGGGATGGCTGGGAACAGCAAAATCGTCTCCTCTTTTATTCATTTCCACCGCTTCTGCTCGCAATATGTGTCAGTTAATATTGCCTGCCCCCCATGTTCAGTTGCGCCAACGGTGGCATAAAATCCCTCATTACACGCACACACACACACACACACACTCCATCTTTCGACGCCACAAACGATCCGCTGACCCCTTCTGAAAGGTTACACCGTCTAAGGGCCGACCTAGGGAAAAGAGACAACGGCGAAAGAGCTGAACGATTCAATGCTCCATGCTACCGGTGATTCAGCCTTTTCCTTCCCTTTTCCTTCACCTTTTTTTCAACTGAACGGCCGACTCGCGGGGGCAAACGCGATTGGTCCGGTCGCCTTGTGTGCGATTCATTAGCGCGGCGCCAAAGGACTTCCCGGGGGCCGTTAGCGAGCCCCGAGCGGGCCCCGCGACGCTCTGATTCATTGCGGCGGGGAGCGGGCGGGCGAAGAGAACCCTCTCCAGTCGCTTCATTACGGCGGAACATGGAGAGAAGAAGGGGAGCACACGAGACACGGCGAGAGGATTAGATCGA
>NC_044066.1:11520596-11523096 GCF_902167405.1 Gadus morhua | reverse complement strand
TCAGCCTGCAGCATACGGTTCAAACATGGTGTCAGAGTCACCAACATACTTTACACTCCCTGTTGATGAAAAGCATGTAAAACCTGACAGATATCTCCCCCCCACACCTCTCTCTCCCTCTCTATCTCTTTTCTCTCTCTGATTTTTAGCATATTTTGCAGGAACTTGAACTTTTGCACACGTCAGGTTTTTTTTGTGCGCATGTGAGCGTGTGACAATGTGTTACGTGACAACCACACACTCTCGTGATACGAACGTGCGTGGGTGTGTTGGGGAGGGGGGCGCTTTCAACTTCAAGTTTAGAAGCGTGTCGCCACATTGCCGATTGTGTGTGTGCGTGCGTGTGCGTCTGTGTGTGTGTCACACTGTGCATGAGAACACAACGTTGCCTATGAAACCCACGCCGCGTTCAGGTGTTGCTGAAGAGGGGAAGAGATAGAGGGAGGGGGGGGGGGGGGGGGAATGCGTTGTCAACCATTAAGGAACAAACAGCCCCGTCATGCGGAAGACAAGCGGTGATGACGGGAAAGCACGAGCGCAGCGGCGGCGGCGCACGCACCAAAACACCGGCATAACACGAGGGGGGGGACAGGGAGAGGGGGCCGGGGGGGAGAAGAGAGAAAGAAAGGGGTGCTAGAGACGCTGCCAGAGAAAAAACGCGGAAACAGAGAAATAAAAAGGCAGGTTGGGGATGTGGGGGGGGGAGAGAGAGTGGGAGAGAGAGAGAGAGGAAGAAAAACCCTCTGCAACTTTCCCCCCCTCAGTAATTTCTCCCCTGTTCCGGGACTGAATCGTATAGCTCCTCTTTAGCCGTGTTTCTAATGTTTCTTCGTTCTCTCCCTCTCTGTCCATTACGATTTTGGTTTTTGCCTGTTTTGCGTTTTTTGTGTTGTTCTTCGTATGGAGATAGGACAAGACAAACCGTTTTCGTTTTTTGAAAGTGAATTATACACGGATGTTTAAACTCAGGAAAAATGTAGTTTGTACACGTGTTTTACATGTAGTGGTTAAATTTAAAGTTAGCACTTCTAGGACTTTAGGACTTGGTCGACAGCAGCCTGACAAACACCAACTTTCCTTCTTCTGCTTTTCATTCGGCTTTCATTGTTTTCTCGGGTTGTCTCGGCAGCCCCTTCCAGACATTTCCGTGTCACACGCTTCCGGAAGCTTCCACAATGGGTAGGGTCTCTGGTGCTGGCGATGGAGGATTCTTCTCCCATTCTCCCTCTGTGGTTTTATTTTTTTTGTCATGCGGCGTCTTCAGTCACTACCGACTGTTACTCCCGAGTGACAGCCAACCGAATTTGACCGTCTCCCGTTCTACCTTCCAACCGCTTGTGACTGCCTGCCGGGCTCCGCTCTCTTCTCCCTCTCCCTCCTCTTTAATCCGTCTGCCAGTCTGGGAATTTTTTTTTTTTTTTTTTTTTTTTACGCCACTCAAGTTTGCCACAGTGTCACGGTTAAACAGTAGCAGTATGCCCACACACACGTGTGCTCTCTCTTTCTCTCTCTCTATCTCTCTCGTTCACTCTCTATCTCACTCTCGTTCTCTCTCTCTCTCTCGCTCTCTCTTAGTCATTTGGTCTGTCACTCTCTCTCTCTTTCTCTCTCTCTCTCACACTCACTCACTCTCTCGCTCTCTCTTAGTCATTTGGTCTGTCTCTCTCTCTCTCTCTCTCTCTCTCTCTATCTCTCTCTCACTCACTCTCTCGCTCTCTGAGTCATTTGGTCTGTCACTCTCTCTGTCTGACTCAATCTGCCTTTCTCTCCATCTTTCTATCTCTTTCTTTCTAACTCAGTTTTTTGTCTCTCGCTCGCTCCAACCCTCTCTTTCTCTCTCCTTCTCTCTTTATTTCTATCTGACACATTTTGTCCCTCAATACTTTTCCCTCTCCCTCTATCTATGTCTGTGCCTCTGTCTGTCTCTCGTTGCAGTTAATTGAAACACACAGGGCAGAGCATATTTCAGAGGGCCAGGGAAAGGTAACCAACAGCAGACAGGCTGTGAAATGGAAGTAGGGTATCAGGTGGGGGTGAGTGTGGGGGTGGGGTGGGGGGGCCCTTCCAGGGGAGATTCTGATTGGCCCACTCCTCTGCAGGTATTAATCTTCCTGGATCTGTAATTAGTGGCAGCTGTGTCGCAGCGAGACCTGTTTAGAGAGAGGATGCTCATGCCCACACAGGTTCACACACACAAGCATTCATGCAGACACAAACATACACACACACACGCACACACACACACACACACAAATACACGCATTCAAAGGAATGCAAATATGCATGCACACACGCATATACATTCAACCACACGCACCACAAAATATACATACACACATACATTTACACACACTTACAAATGTACACATACATGGCAAAAGGTCAGATTCAAGCAGAGGACACACCTACACACACGCTCACAAACACACATGTAAATACATCCATAGCACACATGAATATCCACAATACCAAACATGCCTCCAAAAATTCACATGGAGAT
>NC_044066.1:11490596-11510596 GCF_902167405.1 Gadus morhua | reverse complement strand
AGAAATGGGCAGATGAAGTGCTGTGATTAAGACAAGCGGAGAAAATAGAGGGGAATATGGCATGATAGAGAGCGGAAGAGAGAGAGACGCAGAGGGAGAGAGAGATAGAAAGAGAGTGAGAGGGGGGATGAAGGACAAAGATTAAGGTGGAAGTAGTGGAAGTACAGCAAGAGGAATACAAGGGCGGAGAGAGAGATAGACAGATTGCAAATGGTGCTTGAGTAAGTGTACTGAAACAGGGGAGGCTCAGGTGTGGGGTGGTCTAGCTTCTAGCCGGGTGGCATTAGCAGGCAAAGCCTTTCCCCGCTTCTCCCAGATAAGAGATGGCCCTGGCCAATGGTGTGAGAAGGGTTCTGATTGGCTAAGCTTGATCCCACAAGCTCTTCAGCTCATGGCAGGCCAGAGATGGCAGCAGTTCAGAAGAAGAAAATAATACAGTATCATTACGAGATTTGTTATTATTTTTTTTCGGTCAAACCATGACAACCACATATAGCTTCTTTAGACCATTCCCATTTCGTCGTTATAGTAAGGACTGGAATGACATTGTTACTTTTCCTTTCCTTTTCTTTCTTTTGTTGATGGGCTGTGTTTTTGTGTCAACAAGCGCTGAGATTACTATTGTATCACAGAGTATACTGCCCCTTCTCCCAGCGCTACTAGCTCTAGCGCTAGCGCCGCTGCCCTTTAAAAACACATTGAAGATATTGTCAATCAGTGCCAGCTGTAGCGTTCCATCATCTCCACTGCTGATGACAAACTTGTTCGGGTGGTCTCGTATTTCACATCACTAACCCCCCGGCCAACTGATCGATGTCAAGCCACGGTGGCCACTGCCTCTACGGCTGTCCACCTTGCTTATTTCTTCATATTTCAAGCGCTGGCCGTAGAGTACTGTTGTTGTCGTTATGGCAACGGCCGTCGTGGTTGTCTGCACCTCATCTCGGGCGAAACCAGTGCACTGTGCAAAAAAGCACAACAAATTACTTTCGACGTCGTCTGAAAATCACATCTCATTTTCAAAACTGCCTGTTCAGCTCCCCGGACGTGTACTTGAAGCTGAACCATTGTTTTTGTCACTATTATTATAATAATAATAATAATGATTATGTTGTTTTTTTTTTCAAGATCCTTCTGCTTTTAAAATTGATATAAGTTGGTGAAATTGAACTCCAAGAAAACATATATTTAAATTTGCCCTTTTTAAAATATTCTTCTCCATCCATAGCCATACGAGAGCTACTTTTATGCTAATCTATTTAAGGGAATACATGTATGTCAGGACAAATGATTGACACATTATTGTACATTAACAGTGCATTTTTTATATACATGACTATGAAAAACTGCATAACTGAAAACTCAAACACTGGAAATCCTAAATGTTTGAACATATGCCCTATAATGCTGTCAAAATAAAAATTTAGAAAACCATGCATAAGCAATAGCAGGGCTTGTTCACCATGGCTCAAGCGTCCATCACAAGAAATGTGGACACATGCCATCGAAGCAGAAACCGTTCAATTCTCACTAGGCCGAAACAAGACGATTGCACAGTTCAGGCGCAGTTCTTTGACCTGCACAGGGAAGTTAATCAGAATGATTGCCCCATACGCAGGGTACACAACAAGGCAACTGATAATAAATCAATAGTAATATAAGATTGTTCATAGGTTAAATGTTCCTTGACATTGTGGGCTACAGAACTGCTTCATATTCCATCCATGGCCTCGTACGAGGGATCCAGAGATGGATGGATAGGTGGACAGATGGATGAATGAATGGGTTGAGAGGTAGAATGAAGGGGTAGATGCAGAGATGGTCGGATGGATTGAAATGGGATCCTTTATTATAACCGGCTTGTAGTTGTGAAATTATGAATTGTTAGCATGTGTTTATGTTGACTTCAGATAGTTCTAGATAGAGCAACAAGGACAACCCAATAATGTGTGTGTGTGTGTGTGTGTGTGTGTGTGTGTGTGTGCGTGTGCGTGTGCGTGTGTGTGTGTGCGTGCGTGCGTGGGGGGTCGTGGTTGTGTGTAACCGTGTCTCCGATAATGTGGAGGTGGTTTCTCTGCTCTCTGCCCTCTTGTCTAAGCCCCCACTCTGCAACTTGTCTGTCTACCAAGCTCTAAGCTTGTTTCCTGCCTAGCTCTATGCTTGTTTCCTACCCAGCTCTATGCGTGTTTCCTCCAGTGCTCTAAGTGTGTCTCCTACCGAGCTCTACCCTCGTACCCTCCTCCTCTTCCTTCCTCTGCAGTATTCTGGGTAAAGGAGGGTTTATGGCTTACATATTGTCTATGGAGGAATAACAAGAGCCAACAGCTGCAGGGGGAAATTAACTGAGCCTGAAGATCCTCATCATGCTCAAGACCAGCGCTTAAGTCAAATACCATTGTAATACAATTTATAAGACGTCCTCTTGGGGCTTTGGTTGATATCTCTTTTCAAGGATATATAATCTATGTTTGACAACAGGCCCTGTGGGCTCCTGCTTTTTCGCTTGATTTAGTTTCATGAGAAATGTTATACTTTTCATATCAAAAAGAGTTTAAGTCCAGTCCAGGTTCGAACAGTCTTTTTGCTCACCCACACACATTACCAATTTATTCAAGAAAACAGGGCGGACATAAACCATATGCAACGAAAAAATAATAATATCTACTTTACCAAATAAAATATATGATTGGCTTCCGAGATATGAGTTGGAGTTTTTACCTTGCCCTCCACATCACCTTGAGGACAAAAACCATTCGGTTGCGTCAACATTTAGTCGAAATTGCTGCTCAGACAGAACCCATTGCCTCTAGCAGGTGTAACACCCGGAATGAAAATCTATATTATTATTCTGTCTGCCGGGTCATGCTGTCGGAGGTCTTGGCAGGGTCTGTTGCATCACCCCTTGAAGTGAAGCCCGTGACTCCTCCACCGTCGCCGCGGCAGCAACAGCGAGAGACAGGAAAAACTGTCTGAACACCAGGGAGGCACAAGTCTCCCTTAAATGCTCCTATTTCATTTCTGAACCGAGGGACATAGAAACATCTGTAACCCATGTCCTTGTGTGTGTGTGTGTGTGTGTGTGTGTGTGTGTGTGTGTGTGTGTGTGTGTGTGTGTGTGTGTGTGTGTGTGTGTGTGTGTGTGTGTGTGTGTGTGTGTGTGTGTGTCTATGTATATGTCTGTACATGTGTGTGTGTGTGTTTGAGTGTGTGCATTTTGGGCAGCATGCACAGGGGCTTTCTGTGTGTGTTGGCGTAGGTTGAGGTTTCCATAGAGACTAGGTCGGTAACTCCGGGACAAGCATGAGAGAGAGAGAGAGAGAGAGAGAGAAAAGAGACACAGACAGACAGAGAGAGAGAGAGGTCCTGCCTCTAAGCGACTCCGTCTTCATTACCGGCCACACCCCCTTTTGATTGGTTGCGTTTATCCCCATGTACGCAAAAGGTTTGGCCCTGAAAGGGTAGCCCCATAAACCCTCCCATCCACGAACAACTCTGACCCACTCCCATCCACGCACACACACACACACAAACACACACACACGCGCCCACACCCACACGCACGCACACACACGCATACACCTTCACACACATGTAGCCGAGAAGTTGTCAGAGAAACCCCTAGAAGACAAGGGACATGCGAGGAGGTCTGAGCAGGTGACCAGAACATGTGACCTGTTATTTAGATTAAATATCACAAAGATGGCATTAAGTGTGTGTCCACGCTGGTCCTCTGCGTGTCTTTACAGGAGCGATGAACACACTGTCAATCGACGCATGGAGCGTCACCCGAAGACGTTCACTCTGCATTTCACTTTTGTTTCAACTTTTTTTTCATGTTGGACGCAAACACACGGATAACGCACGGCCTGCTGCGTTGTCATAGCAACCCAGGAAGACGTTGAGACATCTTTGGCGATGCTACGTGTCATTTCCTGTTTCACCCCCCCCCCCCCCCCCCCCTCCTCCTCCCCCCCATCCTCCTACCTGTTTTGTTTCGACACGAGACGACTCTTTAAACGCCACAGCGCTGCCAATTTACACTGAAAATCTCAAATCCTGGCACAAAGGTGATGCGACAGAATGTGTGCGAGTTTTTCTCTGTTGTGCGGTGTTTTTTCTTTCTTTTTCGCGGGTCTTAAAAAACTAAATCCCGCGCACACTTGGATGTGCTAAGTGGCAAAATAATTTGGCGGCGTTCGCGCGGCAAATCTGGCGAGTATGTGGCAACGCTTTTTCTTTTTTCTTGGCAAGTGTTCCCTCCCATCCTGCGTTTCAAATAGAAAAATGAACCAGGGGGGTCCTAAGCCCAGCATTGCCCAGTGTGTTCAAATTGCTTATCTGGAGTCGACCCAGTACCCCCCCAGTGCAGGTTTGGGGATTTCATAAAATCCAGGCGAGACCCCCCGCTGTCACCCATGATGCCTTTTATTTGCTCTCCTTCGAAATTTCACCCTTGTTGTTTTTTTCCCGTCTCACGGGCCGCACGCGGGCGTTAACCAGATGGCGGCCCCCCCATACAGGTGACGTCCTCCACCGTTCCCCCCCTCCCCACATGAGACCGCGTGGGGCTTTTAAGCCGAGAACAAAACCCGCGGCGGACAAGAAGCATGTTCGCGGGAAGGAGAGACCAAGGGGGTTATTGTCTCTGAAAGGTTCTGGTGGTGATCAACCCTAGAGTGTGTGCTTGCTGTCCACAGCCCCACGGACTGTAAGGATTGTAGGTAGTAAGCAAGACTCTCGGTGCTGAAGATGTTCTCAAGGGGAGGTACGTTGGGATTAAAGAATATGTGTACCTGTGTACTACTGTGATTATGACTGATACTACTGTGAAATATACAGCATTTAGATTTTATTGCGGTTTTCTGCCGTAGTTCGTGATATAAAACATTTTCAATTTGTATTCAAGTGTTTATCAGAATAAGGTATTCATTTAACAATGCAATAGAAAAAACTGCAGAACCACTGTATCTTTGCCCTGATTGAAAACGCACAGATTTGTGAAAATGCGTATGACTAAATAAGAGCATATGTTTAATTGAACAATCCCAGGAGGCAACAATAATACAATTAAAGCTAGCATGTTTGAGAATAAGTTAATCAGCACACAACTTATTAATGATGGATTGATTGATTTGAATTATCAGTGGGAATCAACAAACAACTAGCTTTTTATGCTAGTAGCCAGCAATGGTCAATGCTTGACAATACTTTGATATTGGGTTTTCCAGCTACATTACATCAGTCGACACAATAATAACCTGTCAGATCAACGACAATAATTGGTCAGCTCTCTGTGTAGTTGCATCAAAGCTTTCAAGCCACGACCATGTGCTGTTGTAATTTGCATAGAGGGGTACGTTGGACTCTGACAGATGCCTGCAAATCCATTTATGATCCTTTATTTATGAACTATGCTCATGTTTGTTCACAATATCAAACTTTCAAACCAGAAAACCATCCTCCATCCTTCAGTAGAAGAGTGTAAGGACAGAACAATAGAAGTTCTGCAATTCATGCTTATATTTTATGCTTTAATTATCAAACTGCTTTAAGCGAATCATACACAATATGTAATAATTCCAATAAACAATGCACTACATCTGCAGCTTATAGTCCATTTTGAATGTTAATAGCCACTCTAAGGCAGAGGTTTGTCTGTATCTGTAGCTTGACCCAGCGCTAACCCTAACCCTAACCCCATCAAGCAAAAGCAGGAGTGCATTACCCAGCAACAACTCCCTCCCAAAATACCTTTATTCTACCTCCACAACCTGCTTGTACTGTTCTGTTTGTAGCCTCATCTCTGCCTGGTCTTCCTTTCCAACATGGGCATCGGCAAAATCCAAACACCCCTGCACACTTGGACGTCTCATGTTCTGACAAGCTCCTCTCCCAACTCCTGACCCCCCCGCCTTCATAGAGAAACACGTCCTGTTGCTACCTTGCCCTTCTTCTTTTTTAACCGATCCCCTCCTCTCTCCGCTCCGACCGTGCAGGCGCCGCTACACGTGTAGCGAATCAGAGGTTTCCAATTAAGTGCGGCCTATCGAGTGAACTGCGGAGAATTATGCAGAGTAGCGCCGCAATGATATTTATCTCTACGGAGCTTCGCATCGAGGGGCTATTAGCCCCGCAGCTCACGGTAAACGAAGCCGCCCGAGCTCTTCCTGCTCGCCGCGGCGATGATTTATGGCCGGTGCATGAGACAAGAGAGAGAGAGAGAGGGAGAGAGAGAAAGAGACGGAGAGAGACAAGGCGAGAATGAAAAGGGTTGCTCGGGCTAAGGGAGGGAATGGAAGATAACCTCCCGCTCCACTCTGACTCTCTCTGTTTGTGTCTCTCTCTCTCTCTCTCTCTCTGGCTATCTCTGTCTCTCTTTCTGTCTCTGTCTCTCTCCGTCTATGTGGGTGTGTCTCTCTCTGTCTGTGTGTGTTCGTCTCTCTCTCTCTTTCTCTATCTCTGGCTATTGCTGTATCCCTCTCACACAGGCTCTCTCTCGGTCTCTATCTCTCTATAACTGTCTCTCTTTCTGTCTCTCTTCCCTGTTTTTTATCTTTGTCTCTGTCTCGCTCACTTTTTCCCTACCCCCCCCCCCCCCCCCCCTCTCTCTCTCTCTCTCTCTCTCTCTCTCTCTCTCTCTCTCTCTGTCTCTCTCTCTCTGTCTCTCTCTCTCTGTGTCTGTCTCTGTCTCTCTCTCTCTCTCTCTGTCTCTCTCTCTCTCTCTCTCTCTCTCTCTCTCTCTCTCTCTCTCTCTCTCTCTCTCTCTCTCTCTCTCTCTCTCTCTCTCTCTCCCTCAATCCCTGCCTCTCTCTATCTGATCCATTGTTCCATCCATAGGTCAGGGTATCTCCGGCGGATGGGGGCGGGGGGGACACCGTGTGCACGGGGGGCTACCTGTGGTGTGCGTGCCGTCTCTAATAGGTTGATGACTTGCACGTGGCGGTGTTGGTAATGGTGCTGGTGATGCTGCTGGTGATGGTGCTGATGGTGGTGGTAGTGCTGGTGGTGGCGGTGGGGATTAGGACGGAGATGGTGGAGATATAGGCGGCGGTGTGTGCGTGCTCTTCAACACGCACATGCGGCATCCCACCCCCAGCAGCAAAGTGTGCGTTTAATTGGGGGCTTTCGGCACCGGCCCGTATCACGGCTGGTGAGCGGAAGGTATTTAATGGCCCCCTCGGCGAATGCAAACACACGCACACACACACGCACACACGCACACTCACACACACACAATGCCCATTATAAATCACATAATCGAGGGGAAAGACAATGGCAACATGAGGTCATTCCTTCTCCAAACCACGCCCTCTGGGTCTTAATTGCGAGCGCCGTCTGCAAAGGGGACGCCGGGCACTTTGTGAGCAGGGTTTGTCAAAGCGTACAGGAACAATGGGGCTCTGACAACTTTAATTGTTAGTTGTCTTGTATATCCCCTGTCTTCATTAGGCGGCCAAGTCTCGCTTTCCATCTCTCTTCCCACACATTGGGGCCTGTGCGATTCATGCGTGTGTGTGTGTGTGTGTGTGTGTGTGTGTGTGTGTGTGTGTGTGTGTGTGCGCGCGAACACATACACACACACAGCCGGAATCTTAATTCACCGATGCTCTACCGCAAGCATAGGCCAGTCACACTTAGAGAGAGAGAGAGAGAGAGAGAGAGAGATAGAGAGAGAGACACACACACACACACACACACACACACACACACACACACACACACACACACACACACACACACACACACACACACACACACACACACACACACACACACACACACACACACACACAGAAACCGATCATGTTCATGCATAACTGCACCAAAAAAGAAATGTCACACACACACACACACACACACACACACACACACACACACACACACACACACACACACACACACACACACACACACATACACAAAAACACACACACACACACACACAAAAACACACACACACACACACACATTGGCACTCACACACACTCATTCACACTCACACAAGAATAGGTTTAACCAAGACAGAGGTAATTGTAAGTCCTTGGTTTAATAGCAAATTGTGGTCTTGCATCACCTGTGTTGCCTGGATAGGCCAGATCACAAGACATTTCCATTCAATTTATTTTTGGCAAATCCCCGTTCCAGTGCAATCTAATGTAAGTGCATTTAATTTTTGAACATGCACTTACAGAAATAACCATTGCGTGCCTGAAAACCCTTGACAACGGCAAAGACAATATGAGGAATTAAATATATGTTCTGTTCATAATTTTTTTATAAAATAAGCTGACCGGTGCTCACAAGTTTCATAAGGACATCTCCTGGATGTAAATTATTATTATTACTGATGCTGCAACCCTCAAAATAATGGCGAGAACGGCGAGTACGAGTGGTGGGCGTTAATGCACTTGATGCAGCCGAACGGATTGAATTATTTTTACACTATTCATTCCGCCCTGACCTTTTATTTCAGCGGGCCACTAATTAGCTGCTGTCGCATACACACACACACACACACACAAACGCACACACACACACACACACACACACACACACACACACACACACACACACACACACACACACACACACACACACACACACACACACACAGCTTTCAAAGGATATAACCTAAATTAGGGTGCATCCCAAAAAAATGAGCTTGGTACTGTGGGCTAGCTGAGCACTCGCTACAGGAAAACAGAGAACTAGTTAAATACCAACAGTTAGAGTTACAGTTAGTTAGTCGTAAGCCAGTCAGTCTCAGGCCCAGTCCTCATGCTGTATAATTCCACAGTAGGACGCTGAGGCTTACCTTTTCAATGGCAGGGAAACAAAAGGCCAACCTATTTAACTAGCTAAACCAACCTCTTTATTTGACTTCAAATAAGCTTGACGATTATGACTTTACATGTGTAACACTATTTGAATCTAATTTATTTGACCAGACTGCTAGAACATTAGTTCAGGCCCCCTCATCTCGAGGCATGGGATCAAGACTCCCAAGATTCCATGGCAGAGATTTTTGGTTGGTTTTGTTTCTTATTTCAAAGAATAAGTCTTTGGTAAATTGATTAAACTTTTCTCTGCTCCTCATGGTTTTCAGTCGCTATTGAGCGGGGGCAAAGCTCTCAGAGCCCAGCCTTTGTCCGTCCCCCCTCCCCCTCCCTACTCCATGGGGGGCCGGTCTGAGGGAGCGATGACCACAATCTGAACACAACTTCGACACGCTCAGAATTCTCCCTTCGCCCTATTCCATTTCTTTATTCTCAAAACATCCACGCCGATATTAATACCGAAAATAGTCAAAGTAAAACGTACTCCACCACCTGCTTGCTTGTTTCAGTGTCATAACGCTGTTTTGTAGTCCAGGTATATTACGCACAAGCCTGCTGTATGCTGATGATCGTAATGCTTCATTTTTTTTCTTTTTCATCTCAGCATGTGACAATTGAATTGCCATATAATTCCAACATAATCACATCTCGGGCTGTACTGTACCTTGCATCAAACGCCATGCGCCTGGCAATAATTTCTCAAGGAATGACTTAACTACACCGAAACACGAGCTGACACCTGACATCTGACGTATATTGGGATGGATACTCCCACGTGCAGCTAATTTCCCTAGGGGGGGGGACGGGGGGATATATTTGCCACCAAGCCACTCCCTCCACCCCCGCTCATTTCCCCCTCTCCTCCCCCCTCCTCCCCCTCGCCCTTTTTAATGACGGTGCGTGCCACAGTGTGGGCCTGGACGCAACAGACCCCAACCACCCCCCCCCCCCCCCCACCCCACACAGACACACCCCGCATCCTTCCGCCTCCCGTCGACGTTCCCGGGAGGCCCCAGCGGAGCACCATGCATTATTGAGGGAACAGCTCTGGAGGGGGGGGGGGGGGGGGGGGGAGTCAGGGAGGTGTAAAGAAGACTGGATTAGTCTGATCTTAACCTCCAGAGAGAGAGAGAGAGAGAGAGAGAGAGAGAGAGAGGAGTTGAGGGCTGTGGAGAGCGATAGTGGGGGCGGGGGGGGGTTGATGATCACCTCTGGCCATTTAAACGGCTTTAATTAAATCCAGGATGGAGAGGCCACCAGTCAGACGGACGAGGAGAGAGAGAGAGAGAGAGAGAGAGAGAGAGAGGGAGAGAGAGAGAGAGAGAGAGGGTGGAACAAGAGGAAGAGGGGGGTGAATAGGATGAGCGAGGGGTGGCTCTGGTAATGAAAGAGGAGTGATTGTTAGAAATGTAGAATAGAAAGAAAAGGCTAGTGGAAGAGAGAAAATGGAAAATGTAAGACAACTCGAAGGAGAGAAAAGAGAGAGTGTGTGTGTGTGTGTGTGTGTCTGACTGTCTCTGGGTGTACGATGAGTGTGTTGTGTGCGTGATAATGTTTGTGTGCGTGTGTAAGAATGTAGTGTGTGTGTCTGTGACCGCATGCAAGCATGTGTGTTGGAATGTGTGCGTCGTGTGTGTGTGTGTGTGTGTGTGTGTCCGTGTGTGCGCGTGTAAGTAGCTGACAAGGAAGGAGTAGCGATAAATCAGTCGCTGAAATGAGATTTGTGAGGCGAAGAAAAAAGAGAAAAGGCAAATCAGGAGGCCATCTTGACTCCTTGTCTCCTTCCCCATCCCCCTGTCACCTAGCTATCTTCATCCACGCTGAAAAACTCTGAGTAGGATAAAAGAGATAATCCTTTGAAAAAGGTGTCACGCAAAAACACCAATTTTATATACAATGTAATTAGCTCTGTGTGTAAAGTCACACGTAAAAGTGACGCGAGTTGATGGGTCAATTTTTTTATTATTATTATTTATTTTCAGTTGAATACGGTCCGGGTCTCAGCCAGTGAACATTTCCATGGGAATTTTGAACATCAAAGTTGTTAAACACATGTCTTGTTAAATACAGGACGTGTGTTAAAAACTTGACTCCAGTTGTCATTTTCTATAGGCTCGCCCCTAGCGTGAGCAGGTACGACATGGGTTTTATCCTTCAGCTACGGCCCTCATAAATGCTCCTATGGCACATAATGGGGTCCGTTTCTTTCCAATACCTTTACCACTGTCACAACTGCATGGGTTTGCTCACGATTTCACATAGATATCATCTATCGGCTGTTTCATTGATTGAGTTTGTTCACACACACTTTATGTGCACACACACATACATGACGTTTGCCTTCAGACTGTGCTCACACAGACACACACACACACACACACACACACATACTGCCTCACGCATTCTGCCGTCCAAGGGTTAAAAAACGCATGAACAGGTGGGAAAATATGTGCAGAAGCTCAGCCAACATTGAACCATGTATCTCCGAGGTGGCTGCCAACCACAGCCATAGTCCTTTAATGAAAAGGAAAGAATGACTGACAGGCAAGCGATTAAAGCAGTATTATTAGCCTCCTATGGATTTCGAGATGATTTGCTAATGATATGGCAAGGTATTAAAGATCATAGATAGACAAAGCGTGAAATAACTTGTCGAGGTGGGGGGGGGGGGACAGCACACACCCTCCTCACACACCCTTTTGCACACAAGCCCCA
Organism: Gadus morhua; assembly: GCF_902167405.1. Taxonomy (NCBI): domain Eukaryota; kingdom Metazoa; phylum Chordata; class Actinopteri; order Gadiformes; family Gadidae; genus Gadus; species Gadus morhua. The sequence continues at coordinate 11,499,044 of NC_044066.1, read as the reverse complement.
TCGTAAACCACTCCAAACAAAGTCTCCATCGACAGACCTCGCTCGCTATTTACTATTTGCTCATCCTGAGCGACCTCCGGTCAATTTAGACCCAGGTCGTTGAGGTGAAAGGTCGGAGCTGAGGACGCCTTCAGGTCGGTTGTGACCGCGAGGGAATCGAACTGTCACCTCTTTCACCGTAGCCACTCTAGTGCACTCCCTAGCGCCCCGTCTCCCGCCCTCACCTTAACCGCTGTCATTATGTCTTTGGACGAACGCCGTCTTTAAACACGATTAAACAGAGCGCTTCTGCTCACGAGACACACGCCATCCATCAAGGCAAAGTCTCACTAGAGACGGAGGTGCCCTAGAGTGGTTTCTGCATTTTATTGACCCTCTTGCTGAGCTCCAACTCTCTCTTACTCTCTCTCTTTCCATTGTCTTCACCCCCCTCCCTTTCTCTTACACTGGACCTCTGATCAGTTTTACTGATGTTAGAGGTGGTGGTGGGGGTAGTGGTGTCCGTGGTAGTAGTGGTGGCGGTGATGGTGCTGGTGGAGGTAGAGGTAGTGGCGGTGGTTGTTATGGCGGTGGTGTTAAAAGTTGTAGTGATGGTGAAGGAAGGTAGTAGTAGTGGTGGTGGTGGTGGTGGTAGAAGTGATAGTCGTGGTAGTGGCGGTGGACGTAGTTGCGGAGCTGGAGTTAGAGGCAGCATTGGCGGTAGAGGTGGCGCTGGTGGTTTTTGTAGAAGCATTAAGTGTGGTGGTGGTGGTGGTGATGGTGATGGTGCGAGGGGGATTATTGAGTAATGGACCCTTTCAGGGGGGTACCTGGCATTACAGCATGGCGGCCAGGGAATAGAACCAAGCCAAAGTAATTACTGCACACACAAACGGGAAGAACACACACACACACACGCACACACACACACACACACACACACACACACACACACACACACACACACACACACACACACACACACACACACACACACACGCCTACGGACCCTCGACAACAAGCCTTTTTTTGCATGAGAAACATTTTCCTGCACTTCAACCGTCCAAATCCCGTGACGCGCAGACACGCACACGGCCACCCACGCACAGCAAACGGCGCTCACACACGTGTGCATTGACATGACACTTAAAGCATATGCACACACACTTGATGTGCACACACTCATACATGACGTTTGCCTTCAGACTGTGCACACACACACACACACACACACACACGCGCATACTGCCACGCGCAAACTCAAACCGCAAGGGCAGTGGAACAGATGAGAGTTATGACCCTAATGGAGGTGAGGGGGGGGGGGGGCAATTTGTGCAATGGTCGCGAATATATTTTTCCGCTTTAAGTCAGTGGTGAATTATTGCATGCTCGGCACTTTCCCCGTTTGCTTGTTGTATTTCTTAAGGGCAGCGGATTAGCAGGGCAACACACACACACACACACATACAAACACAATTGCACACACACACACACACGCACACACACACACACACACACACACACACACACACACACACACACACATACACACACACACACACACACAGACACACACACTCACACATACACACACACGCACACACACACAACTCCAGCGCTCTGCCCGTAATGGGTTGAGCCGATCGATTTGCTCCACCTGGACCTTCAAGGGCGGTATTTACTGTACTCAGATTGTATTGAGAGAGGAAGGCAAACAAGAAAGGAGATGAAAAAAAGCAGCTCTTCAACTGCTACTGTATTCAACACCTTAGTGTGGTCAAGATATTGAGTTGTGGGTTGTTTTATGCACAGGAGACATTTCACCACACTAAGTGGTAGGACATGTACCTTACTGCAAGATTTATGGTTTATGAAGAACATCATCCCCATCATTGACCGATATGCAAAATATATGCAGAAATGTGGAAATATATGCAAAGTTGAAGATTCTGGGAAGCAGGTTTACTGGCTTGGTTTTGTTTTTAAATTTGCATATTCATATATTCGTCTAACCATAGATCTTGGATCTCCAATGAGGGTTAAGGTGTCAGTAAATTGTAAGCTTATTGCTTTTAGTGTATGATTGGTAACACTTAAAGAGTTCCATGGAAAGGATTACACTTATTCAACGTGCAGTGCAGGAATAATGCTGCGTTCAGGACGACTCTGAACTCATGACAGTAACAAATGACATCCGACTTGTTAGAAATGAATTGATTCCATGTCGGAACCTCAGGTATCATTTCTGAGCTACAACTTGTCCGACTTGAAGTCAGTAACAACATCAACAACCTTTCTTGTTAACGGAAAATAATTTATGAAAAGAGTGTGTTTGAATCATTTATATCTCGTTCTGATTTTATCTCCTATAATGTACCTCTTATGTTTCCAAAACATATATAAATTGATACTGCATATTTTTTTGTAATCAGAAATGAAATACAACGTGCCGAAATAACTTGCAGTGTGATGCAATGATGTCGTAAGTCGGCAACTCCAAGTTTAAACTTTAGAATTCAGATTTGTCTTGAACACGACACAAGAGCCTCCACAAGAGTAGGAGGAGTTTAGAAAAACGGGGCATTGGTAATCAATAGTATCACATGCACCGGCTCCTTGATTGGCAATGGGGAACACCTGCCGGTCATGATTCCACAAAGCCTAGCTACAAAGCCAGGGCTCTCTCTCACTGCTCAAGAGTACAGTAAGCGGCCCTGAAGACTAGATAAAGAGGTGTGAAGAGGGATGGCTCACTCTTTAAGTGAGTGTCGTCCCCTGCCACGCTTTTTTTCCCCACCTGTTTACACAAACTTCAGTACTGGCCAGAGACCCCCTTTGGAGCAATTGCACTGCCTGTGAAAACTGAGTTTGGGTTTTCCCCTGTTCCACATTTTCTCTGATCCTTTTGGAATCAACTCAGTCAGGAGTCTGTTTTCGACTCCAAGACTGTCTCTTATGTTTCAAAGGATGTAACGCATGATGTAGTAAGCCGGCTAGCGGGTGGATTGTGTATCTAGGCCAGTTAATTATTCAGCTATGTTGATAGTGGGTACTAGAAACGGTTCGATACAACAGCTTCTGCAATCCTACCTTCTAAGCCAATGGGGTCTTGGTAGGTTGTTGGCTTAATTATTTTGCCAATGTCATCACTGATTCAAGCATCATGTCTTAGTTTCCATTTATTTTATAATTTTTGCCTTCTATCTGACTTGCCAAAAAACGCAGGTCTCAGGAGATTATTATTTAGTTTTCATAACGTCGTATCAACCTTTTATTTTTGTATGGTCCATAGTTGCTGGCGGTTCGGCGGTTCAATGCGAGACAGAGCCCAAGGATGAGGAGGGAATAGGAGAGGTGGTGAGCGGTGGACTGAGAGACCCTCTGACCTGCTGATCTGCCCCACTGTCCCGCGGCTCTGGGAGGAGGCAGTCCCCGTCCGACCCCTTCACCCTCAAAGTCAGTGAAGGTTCAGGAGTTTTTGTTTGGCTCATGAACCGTAATCTTGAAATTGTTAAGGTACTGGTTGTCTTCATACGAAAATATTCGAAGAGCAAAGAATGTGTGCCATATGATTGCGCTTTACATAACTGAATTATATACACGATAGCTTGCATTAGGGGACTGAAATTAATTTTTCATTCTGTCGATATCTGTGCCAATTCTAATAACGTGTACAAGGGAGGAATATAAAAGAAAATAAAGGGCTGCAAAAAATAGGAGCATTTTGTAAAATCTAAAGACGGTTGTTGACAACAGCGGTTTAGGAGTTGAATAGACCCGAGGTGGCATTTATCAACACGTCACACTCAGTTCCACTCAGGTTTTACACACGTGTTCATATCAACCTGTCGTTCCGTTGAGCTGTGTTTTCCTTAATACAGCGGCAGGATATAAAACCAGCCATCATTTATTTGAACATAGCGGGTATTTTGTGTACCTGCCATTCATCTGAATGGCAGTTTGCGGTGTGAAAGACTTCCATTTAGCTGGGCTGTCTACAGACGAGAGGCTAGGATAGTGCTTTGCGTGTGCCTAATGATCAGACTGGGCTTGTTTTCACTGCACTCTTCTATTGAAATGTTTTATTTCATATGAGAAAACGTTAGATAAAGAGGCGAGTGAAAAGAAAACCCTGTCTCACGGTTTATCAAATGTTTGTGTAGAATTGAAAGAATTAGGAAACAAGGTGTGTAAGCTGGCCCAATGGTGTGTTTGTGTGTGTGTATATAACCTCATATACTGTATGTATGTATGTATGTATGTATGTATATATATATATATATATATATATATATATATATATGAGGTTAAAATTATTTGCAATGTACAGTAAATCTATGTTGTACACTGGAAATAAAAGGAAGTGTCTATTTAATAGAACTTCCTGGTCAATTAATAAAGGTGACGTTCGACCAATAAGATTCATAAGTTTGGTTTACAGCCGAATGGTTAACTAATTATGGTTTGTGTTGTCTAGGGGAAACGGACTTATAGTGTTTGATTCCTCTTTAAAAGGAAAGGGGATGTTTGGGAATATCGAAATCTGTTGACGGCATTACTCAGGCTCTGAGTAAGACAGAATTTTCAGAACTTCATTTTTGATCCAGAGAAGGCGAGAAAGCTGACCCAGTTGACGAGGTGTTCTTGCCCGCTCTACACACTCACTCCACACAGCGTTGGATAATATCTTAACTGGAGCAGTGGAGGTAACATAGAAAGGAGAAGAAAAATATACTCCTACATGGTGTTAAAGTTGAGATCGTCTCATATCGGCATTCAAGAAAGTAACAGGCGTGAGGGAGAGTCAGTAAGGCAGGCCTCGCAAACTCAAAAGACGAGGTAAAATACATCTCCAGGGATACACACTGAAAAGTGGTGTTTAGTTGTGTTTCTTGCATGTCTCTTATTTATTACAAAGTAGCGCCATCAGCGAAAATGTAGGAGTAATCCGATGTGAGGCTTCATATGAGGGTGAACAGGAACATGGCATGATATGATTGGCCAGCAAAGGTATCAAGCCAACGCTAAGTTCCAGAGTTAACGTCGGCACTGAATAATTTTTATTTTAGGATTGAAGATATTTAACTATTTTGTTTGGCATGTTTTTTTCAATTAGATAAGGGAATACAAGTATTTATTATTTTTGGTCTTTGAGAGAGGTCAAAAAAAAATAAAATCTTTCAAATAGTTGATATTTATTGACACGTTTTTATATTAAGCATTCATAATGTATCAAAGTCAATTTGCACAGATATCAAGCGATCCATTTTTTGAGTTAATGCAAGAAAAGATTTTTGAAATATGTTGCAGGTCAAACGGCATTTGCAATAGCAGTTTGACCTGGTCTGCCCCAGTTACATCTCCTCTGTGATTGAGGTAATTTTATTGGAGACTTTCAAACTCATAATGTCTTCCATCTTCAAACAGTATTGCAGACAGCCCCCCTCGTGTGTGTGTGTGTGTGTGTGTGTGTGTGTGTGTGTGTGTGTGTGTGTGTGTGTGTGTGTGTGTGTGTGTGTGTGTGTGTGTGTGTTGCCCGCTCACTTCAACATGAGAGGACCTTTTCTGTCTGAATTAGTGCATGTGTAGCCTGTACATTACGTGCTTCTTGGAGCCTTTTGATTAAGTACATTATTTCCACAAATATGTCAATTGGATCCATAATCACACTCTTGCCGAGAGTATATTAAAGTATATTAAACGTACGCATGAGAACGAGGCGGTACAGAACTTTCCCTATCCCATGTAATAAAGTCACACATAGCGTTTATTAGAATAGCAAATATTGAAATTAAGACACGCGAAGCTGACTAATAAAAACATTATTGGATGCATCTCTCCTTGCTCTCCTCGAGAACTGCAAACAAAACTTTAATTCAAACCCCAGGCTTTAATTACTATCTTTATTGCACCTACGCCATCTTACAACATAATATGAATGATGAATGTATGAAATTGGAAGTAGACCCACTCATACTCTTGTTTTGCTCATAGTTAAAAGTGTTGTTTAAAGTGACTGTCAAATGTGTAGTCTGTGATGTATAATGAAAGTGATAATGCATCCTACGATTATTTTGAATTCAAAGGATTTTTTTTTATTTACTTTCAGATCATGTTGGTTTTCCTCAAGTATATGAAATGTACAATTATTTATAATTTACACCGAAAAACATGAAGCTGCATTCATTAACAATAGGATTTTTTATGCATATCCCATTCCCCACACATGACAATAAATGCTACTGCTGATAATTGTGCAGGAATTGGGCTACTTTATAGTGATCCTTTATAGTATAGTATAGTATAGATCCTAGTAGCTGCTACAACTAACAGTTAGCAAAACAGAGGATGGCAGGAAGATGAACATCAGGAAATTACAATTCCTTAATTACAAATGTCCTTGTTATGAAACTCAATATTTCAACAACCGGAAAATATTTCAAGAGTTGACGTTGCACTTGCATTTGTTGACTGAAGCTAGGTTACTTTAACGCATATGTTTTAGTGAAAGTAACATTTTTATAAACTAGCCGTATCACAACCTCCACCAGCACCCCACCACATCCACTAACCTGATCCGTGAGGGGTTAGTAAAGGGGTTTAGCTGGCTTTCATGTCGGGTCCCTGCCAGTACACCGACTCAATCCTTCCCCGACACCACAGCTTTTCCCGCGATTCATGATTCAACTAGCCATGAGAATAACAGGCTTTTCAGATTACTAGCAAGGGGGCCTTAAACCTGAACCACTAACCACAGTGCTAACACAACCACGAGGCTTCTGCCAATATGATTTTTCCACAAACCGAGTGTTCCCGCCATGGGCCTATTAAAGAATGGACAGCGGATTCCAAAATGGCGCCCATTCATTCCTATTAAAACTGCTCAATGGAGCAGGGCAACATCAAGGAGAGGTTTGCTTCTGCGTCATGGGAGTCTAGCCACGCCCTAGTGCATGACGTTCCGAATGTAGAAATATTCTCGTTCTCTAGCATTGTAGCATCATAAGCGAGAGGTTTTAGCGAGCACAGAAGCCTTGTTTACAGACCATGGAAGTATAAATTACTAACCCCCCAGATGATTCTCTATATGTGATCTTTAAATTACACTCATCCTGCCATCTAGGCAACAATTATTTAACAATTGTTATTATTTATATTATTATTTTAGATTAGTTTGTCCCTATTTGACCTGATAAAGAAAAACACCTATTTCAAAAATCATAATTACCACTTGTTTTTTTATATATTTTTCTGTTTCTGAAACGGGAATCAAATGACCAAATATATAAACATTTATGGTGAATCGCAATGATCACCAGCAGAGGAACGTGAGTTATTGAGTGACCGCGTTTAACAGCTGAACCAGTCTACAAATCACTCGCCAGGTTTAAGGGATAAAAAGTCACCACAGTGCCCAAAACCATCAACGTCATTCATGTTAAGTAAAAGGGAAAACCTCGGACAAGAGAAGTTAATGGAGCCGTGCACTGAGCCCTCTCGGATGCCAGGCCATAACAACTTTTGTTTCACTACGACTCCTTTCAGCTGCCCACCCCTCCTTCTCCTGCAATTTTTCTTTTTAATAAAACGGCTAATAAAACGCTTGAGGTGGCGTTTTGAAATGAGAAAACGTACATTTCATTAGTGCATGGTATAAAGATTAATTATGAGCCTTGGATTGATATCCAGATTTTTTTTGCGGAGACGCATTCCTGTTGCCCACTTGTATCGGAGTGAACCGGAGATATCTACCTCTAGGCCCAATGATTCGAGCGACCCGTCCACATCCCGCTTAAACAGCTGCAATACCAGGCTTGGCCGCTGAGCACTGGTGGATTGCGGAAGTATGCACTGCTCCTGGGGGGCCTGGTTCCCGCCCACCCCTCCCCACCCCCCTTCGCCTGAACCTGTTGAGCTCCCTCCTACTTGCGCTATTCAGTTTAACTGCAATTGCCTCCAGTGAGATGTTCTGGTGTATATTATCTGTTAGGGTTATGATATGGCTCAGTGGTTGAGCAATGTCGTTATTTGGGTAGTGCTTGTTTGTACAATACCAAGTTCGTGGCCGCAGCAATGACTGATAATAAAGTGCCAGATCCGTCGTAGTATAGGGAGGCATCATTGAACAATGTCTTTATTTTCTTACATTTTCAGCTTTGTATCAATGACGTATTTTTTAAGTCACCCATAAACGTGCATGCACAATCTCCACACACAGACACTCTCTCAAACACATCCCCTTTGTCCAAAGCAGGGAACACGCTTGCCTGATTGAACCCCACCCTCTGATTACATCAACCCCCCCCCCCACCCCTCCACCTCACACTTCCTGTCTTCGTCATCTCCCTCCCCCTCCCTCTTGTCGGCCCTGTCATCTCGTCAATCGAGGGATGAATGGAGGAGTCTGACACTATCCTCTCTCCCCCCCCCCCCCCCCCCCCCCACCCCCCCACACACACACACACCCAC
>NC_044066.1:11487995-11490496 GCF_902167405.1 Gadus morhua | reverse complement strand
ATCTCTCTTTCTTCCCCTCTCTCTGTTTGCTCTTGCTCCCCATTTCATTCTCTCTCTCTCTCTCTCTCTCTCTCTCTCTCTCTCTCTCTCTCTCTCTCTCTCTCTCTCTCTCTCTCTCTCTCTCTCTTTGTCTCTCTTTGTCTCTCCCCCTTTCTCTCTGTCTCTCTCTCTCCCCCTCTCGGTCTGTCTCTCCCACTCTCTCCCCCTCTCTCTCTGTGTCTCTCCCTCTCCACCACAGTATCTGTCTGTTATCTCAGAGGGTGTGTGTGTGTGTGTGTGTGTGTGTGTGGAGGGGGGCTGTTTTCACCGCGTGCACTCCTCCTCTCGCGGGACCGCTCTTGAAGAAGGCGGGGAACAAAGGTGTTTACTTTTAGAAGACGTTCGAGCGGCGAGCGCGGGGCGGCCTTGACATGAAACACGCAACCCCCGCCGCCCCCCAACGGAGAAACATCAGACGCCGCACTTTTTTCCCCGCTCTCTCTGCGTCCTTGAGTGGTAAATGAGCGACGGCGCGGCAGCTCAGCGTTTGATGTTGGTCGACGCCGGGCCCTGGGTAGGGGCGGCCCAAACAGCCGCGCGCTTAATTGCGCGAGGAAATGTTTGTATCATTATAATTTGGGAGAGTCTTTTGTTTTGCTTTTTAACGAAGCCGGCGTCATGTTTGGTAGGAGTTTTGATAAGGAAGCGCTCATCCTTTGAATATGGATGAGGAGGAGGTGGCAGTGGGGGGGGGGGGGGGGGGGGGGTAGGGGGGGCAGGAGGTGCTGCCGTGGCGACGAGAGGAGCGCCCCGGTTAACCGCGGGGGACAAGAGGAGCTGGCCTTTGCGAGAGCATTCTTCTAAAGATGTATTTAGCATTCTATTATCGAGTGAGATGGACAGGAAGGTGTTGGGGACAGAGGGGAGGACATGCAGCAAAGGACGACCGGCAGGAATCGAAACCCACGATCAGGACCGATCCTTAATGGTACGCGCCCCACCCGGTGAGGGTGGGGCCATTTGCGAGGCGGTTCTGATCCTGAGTTCCCGTTCTGTTTCTCCCTGCAGATCGGTCTGGCTCCAGCCTGTGGAAAGCCTCTTCTAAGTTGGTAAAACGATATGACTGATCGGTGCCCGGGGAGGGAGTTTGTGTTGATGGCGAACACGGAGCGCCGTAGTGGGGCAAAATGAACGGAGCAATCAAAGCCGCTTCTTTATTTCAACGGATCAAATGACCAATGCTAAAAGATGCACTCTAACCGTAGCCTCCAGACACAGTGGGTTTAAATGAGACGCAACTCTGCTGTTGACACCACGTTGACCTCAAGGTTAAGAGCATCCACTCCTGCACAGTCAATTGAATACGAGACGGCTCCTCCAATCAGAAAATACACATGGAAATCCAATCAGAGAACCATCATCACTTCACCAGGAGAGCAAGTGAGGGGGGAGGGGGGAAGAGCGAGAGAGAGGGATGGAGGAAGAGCGAGAGAGAGAGAGAGAGAGAGAGAGAGAGAGCGGTAGAGGTCGTATGATGGCTGCTGGCCTCTTCTCCTCTGCAGGGTTCCTCTCAGGGTATAATAGGCTTACATGTGTAATTAACACTCTGCTCTCCACTGTAGCACTCTGTCACTTCCTCTCTCTCTCTCTCTCTCTCCGTACCTTTCTCTCTCTCTCTATCTCCTTCGCTCTCTATGCAACCCTTTCTCCTCCATTGCCACTCTCCCCATCTCTCTCTTCTCTCTCTCTCTCTCTCTCTCTCTCTCTGTCTCTCTCTCTCTCTCTCTCTCCCTCTCTCTCTCTCTCTCTCTCTCTCTCTCTCTCTCTCTCTCTCTCTCTCTCTCTCTCTCTCTCTCTCTCTCTCTCTCCCTCTCTCTCCCTCTCCACACCTCTTCCTGCCTTCCCCTCTGTTCTCTCCTCTTTCTCCTGATAACTGCATCGCAGGCGTCATGCTGTGGCGGGAGACGGACACCTTAGAGCCCTCCACCACCCCCCCCCCATCCCGCCTGAACCAACCTCCCCCCCCCCCCCCCCGACCCACACCCATCCACCCATCATCCCACCACATCACCACAGGGGATTCTGGGAAAGTTAGCGGGTAGCGTCGGACCTTGTTGGGGGCAGGGGGTGGGGGCGTTGAGTGTGTAGGGGGGGGGGGCACAGGGATGGAGTTAACAGCTTGCTGTGGGGGCGGGGCGGGTTGACCCCCCCCCCCCCCCCCCCGGTGAAACCCTATAATTACCAGGGGTTGGTTTAATCACGGATGAAACGGAGGAGCGGGGCCGTGTCGTAATTAGAGGAGTGGTCACACGTTGGGATTTTATGAATGACTGACTCTGCTGTTTGTTTGTGTTTTAATCACCTAGCCGGCGTCGGACGGCCGCGCTTTTGCGTGCGCGTATCCAAACGAGACAATATGCTCCTGCTCCTCGCGCTGCAAACAGCAGACCGCTCCTCCGCGGGCCTCCTGCCTTAATTACGTCCGAGGAGGGAGGAGGAGGGGGCGGAGGCGGGGGGGGGGG
>NC_044066.1:11383912-11386073 GCF_902167405.1 Gadus morhua | reverse complement strand
AGAGAGAGAGAGAGAAAAAACAAACTGGTCAGCTATGAAGGGACTGAAAAACCGAAAGGGAGGGATAGAGAGGAGGAGGTGGGGGATCTTGGGTGTATTAATGAATGAACGGCCTCCAGACAGTGGGCTTCATTTTAGTCTCTCTCTCTCTCTCTCTCTCTCTCTCTCTCTCTCTCTCTCTCTCTCTCTCTCTCTCTCTCTCTCTCTCTCTCTCTCTCTCTCTCTCTCTCTCTGTCACAGTAACAGTGGCCAATTACAGAGGAGGAATACTACAGCTGGATACTGTATTTAGGTCTCGCTCTCTCGCTCTCCATCTCTCTCTCTCTCTCTCTATCTCTCTCACCTCTCTCACTCTCTCCCTCTCTCCCTTCATCCCCCTTTTGCTCTCTCTCTCTCTCTCGCTCTCGCTCGCTCTCTCTCTCTCTCTCTCTCTCTCTCTCTCTCTCTCTCTCTCTCTCTCTCTCTCTCTCTCTCTCTCTCTCTCTCTCTCTCTCGCTCTCACCTCTCTCTCTCTCTCCATCTCTCTCTCCCCTCTCTCTCTCTCTCTCTCTCTCTCTCTCTCTCTCTCTCTCTCTCTCTCTCTCTCTCTCTCTCTCTCTCTCTCTCTTTCCCTTCCCATAACCATAACCCTTTGAAAGAAGAGGAGGAGTGCACAGCCCCCCCCCCCCCCCCACTACAGTATGTTAAGCATCTCTCCCAGCTCCTCTCTGTGGTGAGGGTGCATGGTGTGGTACCTCAGCACCACAGAGTCTCAGAGACCAGATACCCATATAATACCAAGGGCCCCCGGCACAATCACTAACACTAGCCATTTATTAGTACAATATGCAAAATTGATATTTGTTTGAAATGTGCCCCAAAACACATTCCGTTGTGTAGGGAATCAGGTTAATTGCTCAGACTCTGACTTAGTGTGGAGAAATCTCATGTTAAGCTTTTTTCTGCGGGCCTCAGTGTTTGAGGCTGGCCGGGCTGACGGACAGGGTAGTGGGATAGAGGGGGGAATTCAGAGTGGAGCTAGCTTTAAATGGCAGATCTTGTACATGGTACTAAGCACTGTACCTTTAACTTTAACCCAAGGCAAAGACTGACAGATAGCAGGCTGGAATATCAACTGGGAGGCGTGGTCGGATTGGGGGGGAGGCCGTAATGCCTACCTGTGGAAGGCATTACGGCCTAGCCAAATGTAGCTCAGGGTCACTGCCCAGATATATTGCCGCCACGATGACGGAAACACCTCTTCACGTTCAGAACGTCGCTGCCCCATAAGGGAGCGTGTGTGTGTGTTTGTGTGTGTGTGTGTGTGGGGGGGTGTGTGTGTGTGTGTGTGTGTGTGTGTGTGTGTGTGTCTGTGTGTGTGTGTGTGTGTGTGTGTGTGTGTGTGTGTGTGTGTGTGTGTGTGTGTGTGTGTGTGTGTGTGCACGCTAAGCAGACGCTGTGTGCGCTAACCAGGTCAGTGAGCATTGCAACCCTTCAGCGCCACAGGTAGGGGGAGGCATCTAGTCAAAGCATGGACCTACCACCCCCCAGCACACACTCAAACATTCACCTACACACAAACATTAAAACACACACACACACTGAAACAAACATTCACATACACACACGCTTGTCCTCTGCTCCCAGACCTTACAGCAGGGAGGCCTCTGTGTGTGTGTGTGTGTGTGTGTGTGTGTGTGTGTGTGTGTGTGTGTGTGTGTGTGTGTGTGTGTGTGTGTGTGTGTGTGTGTGTGTGTGTGGTGAGGGTGGGTGGGTCGGGGAGGGTTGGGGGGGGGCTGTAGTGGGTGAAGTGGAGCACATGTGATCTAGAACACGGTGTACAGTAACAGGGGTCCAGTGAGGACCACTGTGCTGATAGGGGGGGTAGCAGAGAGAGAGACATTTATAGTTCTCCATGCGAGGGTTGAAGAGAAGGATGCAAGAGAGCTAGAGAGTGAGGGAATCATGAAATATTGTAAATATATCCTCAAGTGAGATTGAACTTCAACACTTGAAACTGTTTGTTTGTGTTTGAGCGGGTGCGTGTGTCCACGCATGTGTATGGAAAAAAAGGTTGAAGAGACTGACTGGTTGAAGAGCAATTTCACCTATGATTACTTTATTTGATTAGTAAACACACAAACACACGCACACAATCACACACGATCCGAGTGTGTGCGTG
>NC_044066.1:11368912-11378912 GCF_902167405.1 Gadus morhua | reverse complement strand
ATGGGGCATGTTCTCCCTGCCTGCTGTACACGTCTCTTTCTCTCTCTCTCTCTTTCTCTCTCTCTCTCTCTCTCTCTCTCTCTCTCTCTCTCTCTCTCTCTCTCTCTCTCTCTCTCTCTCTCTCTCTCTCTCTCTCTCTCTCTCTCTCTCTCTCTCTCTCCATGTCTCTCTCTCTCTCTCTCTCTCTCTCTCTCTCTCTCTCTCTCTCTCTCTGTCTCTCTCTCTCTCTCTCTCTCTCTCTCTCTCTCTCTCTCTCTCTCTCTCTCCATGTCTCTGTCTCTCTCTCTCTCTCTCTCTCTCTCTCTCTCCATGTCTCTCTCTCTCTCCATGTCTCTCTCTCTCTCTCTCTTTCGCGCTCTGTGTACATTTCATCGCCTAAGTATATAGACTAATGGCTACAGTATGTGAAGTATTTCACTCTTGTCTGTGGTTCACATCGCAGAACACCACTTAACGGATATTCTCTGTGTGTGTCTGTCAGAGAGAGAAACCAGTGTGTGTCTCGTTGGTTGTGTGTTAATCTGTTTCATAGTGTGAGGGATGAGGCTGGGGAGGGGTTTGGAAGAATGCATGAACAGGGTCACTGTGAGAAGACCGGAGATTCTCACAAAGTCGTCTTTCTTCTGTGAACCTTCCACGGAGAGGTCATGGTCCGCACTTGAAGGCCATGTTCCCTTGTTTATTTCCTCCTTCTATGGGTGCACTCCATATGTTCCATTTACATCAGCTGCTTCGTCTGACCGCCCTCTATTGTGGGATTGAAGCTATGGTATGCTTTTAAGCGATAATAAGCATACCTTCATATTAGCGATACTAAGCATCTGCTTATTCATGATAATAAGCATACCATAAAATATAATCTTCTCTACGTTGTCGTAAAGCAGCATGACTATCAAAGTCCTTGGGGTGTTGAGTATAGGGTCCTATATCCTCCTATATATCCTGTGAGAATAATGGCGTGGCAGACATTGAAAGAATACCGTCATACAGATGTACCGTTGTCATCTGTTCCCTGCGGTACGCGAGGTAGACTCGGACGTTATTCTCATGGTCGTCGCCCAGTGTGTGAACCCAGACGGTTCCCCCCCGTCGGACCTTTCAACTGGGGGCTGAGGGGAGTCCACCCACATTTAGCGTTGGTGACCCTTGTCGCTACCCTTACCCCTCTCCCCTCCGCCAGGCGTTGACAACCGCGGAGGAGGAAACTGTGTCACGTCTTTGTTTGCGCGCCTCTCTCTATCCAGGTCAACACTTGACACACGGAACATTGCTGCGCAAACGTACTCAGGGAGCCGTGAATATAGCGCGTGAAGGGAAAAAAAAATGTGTCACACTCAGCCTTCATTGCCGTGACGACTCCAATCACCTTGCGATTCAAGGCTTTTCATTCGCTCTCGCATGGATGTCACGTGAAGCAGAGTGCTGTGGAGGGGGATGTGTGTTTGTGTGTGTATGTGGGGGGGGGGGGTAGGCATGACATGGTTTAAGAACACCTCAGTGTTGCTAAACGCATCTGAATGCACGCACGCGCACTCACGCACAGGTGCGGAAGGAGAACAAGGCAGGCAATCACGCCTGACATCGTGCCCCGTGAAACGCTTGTTAGAGGGAGGTTTGTTAGGACCCCCTCCCCCTCCTCCTTCCATTCTCCCCCCACACATGCACACGCACACACAAAGACACACATAAACACAGATGAACCTTAAATGCGACACACTGGATCACAAGGGCTAGGACAGCTGAGGAAAGCATGTGACAGAGAGCATGGGTTTCCAATATTAAGTGTGTGTGTGTGTGTGTGTGTGTGTGTGTGTGTGTGTGTGTGTGTGTGTGTGTGTGTGTGTGTGTGTGTGTGTGTGTGTGTCTAGATACACATGTATGTGTGGGGTGTTTCTGCAGGTATGTTTGTGAGCCGCTTGTGAGCCGAATGAAAAAGAGGCAACAGGGTAATGCGCATTGAGGTTTGGGGGCCGTGGTTCGAGGAGGGCGGCAGGAAGGGGGACATCAGGTGTGACAGGAAGTGAGGCGGCGGCGGTGTTTAGTCGTAGAGTGGCGTGCTCCCGGCGAGGCTGACTCTGAGCTGCGTCTCCTCTGATGAGATGAGATTAATTAGAGAGAGAGAGAAAGAGAGAGGGTTTATCTCTCCCCGGCAACAGGGAGAGGTTGTTTTTTACATCTGTGATATTAGCATTAACACACAAACACACACACACACACACACACACACACACACACACACACACACACACACACACACACACACACACACACACACACACACACACACACAGTGAGGGATCACATACATGCAAACGACAAAAAACAAACAAACAGGGATTGTCTAGAATGGGAACACACAACGTTACACGCACACACACGCACACACACCTACACGTTGTCACATGATATTGAGGGTGGAGGAGGAATTATTCACAGGGATGGGGGAGAGGTCGCCTGTCACTCACGCTTTGACTTTCCCTCGCCCCGTCTCGGTCTCTCTCCGTGTCTCCCTCTCTCTCTCTGTGCGTCTCTCTATCTCTCTGTGATAATGTCACGCGGGTAGGAGGCCATGTATGATGGAGCCGTCTTCACGCACCACCAGCTGTGATGTGTCTCTGTGTGTATATGTGATGGGGGGTGGGTGGCTGTTTTATGTCGCCTACTGATGGAAATGTTTAGAAGTGTGTGCGTGTGGTTGTGTGTGTGTGTGTGTGTGTGTAGGGGGGGGGGGTTTGTCATCATGATGAATGTTTGTGTGCTCTGCAGGGTCTCGGCGGCGCTTGTCTTCTGCCGCCGTGCGTAGGCGACGGTACATCACCACGGCACTCTCGTGTGTGCAGATGGGGGGGCAATTTGAACAGCTGTGTAAAAGGGATGGGCTGTGCATGTGTGTGCGATTGTGTTTATACTGTATGTGCAAGGCCGCATTCCAACATGTGGATTTGCATACAATGTTGGTTGTGTTGGTGTGTGTGTGTGGGTGCGTGTGCTTTTGGTTATGAGTGTGTGTACTCTGTTGAGGGAGTGAGTGAATTAGTGAATGAGTGAATGAGTGAGCTGGCTGGCCTGTGCCAATCTTAGTCCCAATTCTCCTAGTCTATCTTCGCAGACTATCTCAGACTGTGCTAATCTGCTAGGCTGTCTTAATTAGCGGCGTGATTTGGCTGCAGGGATGATCTGCTAATGATTGACTCAATACTCTTACCACTCCATCCGCACAGCTGCGTTTCAGGACAATAGAGAGAGATGTGTACGGAGAGTGAGAAGGAAAGAGAGAAAAACTAAAGTGACTTGGAAATGTCTGTGTTCTATTTTTCTCTTTCCCCCTCTCCATGTCCGACTAGGTCTCTATCTCTTTGTTTCTTCCCATCTCCTCTTAAGAAGTGACTTGTAAGAAGTGATTTGACTCTCGCACACCCTCTCTCTCTCTCTCTCTCTCTCTCTCTCTCTCTCTCTCTCTCTCTCTCTCTCTCTCTCTCTCGCTCTCGCTCTCGCTCTCTCTCGCTCTCACTGGCTCTCTCTCGTTCCTTCCTTCATTCTATCTCTCCTTCTTTCGCTCCCCTTTGCTCTTCCCTTCATTCTTTCTTTGAAACTCCTCTCTCTCTTTCACTCCAAAATCTCTCTCATTCCTTCGATCACTCCTTCCTTCTCTCTCCCAATCCTTCATTCCTTCTTTCACACCTCTCTCTCTTTCACTCCTCTTTCTATCCCTCCTCTCTCTCTCTCACTCCTTCTGTGGCTTTGTCTCCCACATTAGCAGATACACATTCGCATATTTTACATGTCAACATCGCAAGACAAACAAACACACACATGACTGTGTGTGTGTGTGTGTGTGTGTGTGTGTGTGTGTGTGTGTGTGTGTGTGTGTGTGTGTGTGTGTGTGTGTGTGTGTGTGTGTGTGTTACTCATGCATGTGAGTCGCACATTTCACACTGCTCTATTTCCCGGGAGATGTGTTTTATCTTTTGGCCTTGAGACGAATAAAGCATGTACACATTCAGTACGGCAACAACACACTCTCCAACCACACAAAATGTGCACAATATACTGCGTATTCCTGGAAAACACACACACGCACGCACGCACGCACGCACACACACACACACACACACACACACACACACACACACACACACACAGTTCACATAATGTCCCTGGGCTGTGATGACTGGCAGAAGAATAACAGAAAGCAGAGAGACTAGAAGAGCACAAAGTGGCCCTTCTCTCTGTCTCTATCTATCTATATCTCCATTTCTCCCTCTCTATGTCTTCTTTCTCTGCATCCTTTCTCAGGTGTAGACATCTTGCCAGTGGGAGAGCTTACCATGCGCACATCTCAGTCGATTTCCTAAACCTCTCCTCTGGCCCTCTCTCTCTCTTTCTCTCTTTCTCATTCTCTGTCCCTCTCTCCTCAGTCATTCTCTCTGTGTGTCTCTCGCCCTGGCGCTCCATTCAAGCGCGTTAAATACTTTACCTCTGACGACTCCGGAGGCCTGAGAGGAGCTTGTTATTGTGGAGGAGGACTGGGAGAGGGGGAGGAACTTGTGGATTAGCAGCGCTGGATTTCTGGACCCAGACCGCTTTCTCTCTCGTCGTTGTCATCATTGGGGCTAAAAAAAAGAAAGAGAAAGATAAAGAGAGACGCGAAGCGAAGGGAATCTCTACATTCCCAGAGAGAGAGAGAGAGATAGGGGAGAGATATAGAGGGGAGAGAGAGAGAGGAAAAGAGAGAGAAATGATACACTGCACGCTTGTGTTTATGTGTGTGTGTCTATGAAGTTGTCTGAAAACCTCTTGGGGCCGATAACAACAAGGTTCCAAATCATTGGATGATTTTGGCCAATGCTATACCGCTTTTGTGGCCGTTTTGTATTTTCCAGCAATATGCTGATAGATCTCTGCTAGCTAGCTAGTAGCTACCTAGCTCATTCCTAACAGCAGGAGTTGAGAGGGTGAGCCTTTTGCTAACTCAACACACATGAAGTAGCTAGCAGGGAGATACGTTGGCCTTTCCGGACCTCTAGATCCCCTCCCTTCCCTCCACTCTCACCCCATCACTTGTTCACTTTTTACCGGGAGCCGAATAGACAATTTCTTCAAAATGGTTGAGCTATCGGGAGCAATCAGCTAGCAAGGTGCCAGAGGTAATCTCTCCTGAAATGATAGCGCGTGTGTGTGTGTGTGTGTGTGTGTGTGTGTGTGTGTGTGTGTGTGTTTGCGTGTGCGTGCGTGCGTGCGTGCGTGCGTGCGTGCGTGCGTGTCTGCGTGCGTGCATGTTTGTGTGTGTGTGTGTTTTAGCGTTTTTTGGGGACATGGAGTCCATCCCTACAAGTTAAAGCTGTTGATGTACTTTTTTCCACTGAGTGTGGCTTTGACGGTGGTGCAATCGAGAAAAGGGGGGACTGGGCGCCGATGGGGAGGTGTGTGTGTGGGGGGGGGCGGGGGGGGGTTGGGGGTCTGTTTGTGGTACTTGACGGGTTTATTGGGAGGCGTGATGTAGTGCCCTGCCCCGGGACAATGAGATGTAGTTAGAGAGAGAGATATCGAGATTTAGAGAGAGAGACGGGAGAGAGAGAGAGAGTAAGAGAGAGAGAGAGAGAGAGAGAGAGAGAGAGGGAGAGGGAGAGAGAGAGAGAAACGGGAATTGCTGGATAAAGAAATGGACAGAGATGGAGGAGGAGGTTGGGAATGGGAGCAGAATGGAGGGTGGGGGTGGTGGAGGCGTTTATCTGTTGGTGTTTATCCAGCATGTCCTGAGGGCGCCCCGCGCTCATAAACGTGATCTAATCTGCAACCCCAGAGGTACGCACACACATACACACACGCGCGCGCACGCAAGCGCATGTGTGTGTCTGTACATGCATGCTCACACAAATAAAGGGGCCCTCACAAAAGCAAGCACACAAATGCCTTATACTTTACCCAACACTCACACGCACACATTAGTATGTATTCTTTATCACAGCGCTGTGTGTGTGTGTGTGTGTGTGTGTGTGTGTGTGTGTGTGTGTGTGTGTGTGTGTGTGTGTGTGTGTGTGTGTGTGTGTGTGTGTGTGTGTGTGTGCACGCGCGTTTGGGTTTTGGACAGTTGGGAGATGTGGTCATCCTGGCCATCACTAGGTAATGGCAGCCTTTTTTCTCTCAGCGGACCACATCTATCTGATTCTAATTCCCTTCCCACAATGACAGGCCCTCTCAAACAGGAAGGGGGTATAAGCGGAGGAGTGGGGGGAGGAGAAAGAAAGACTTTCCGTCCTTTCAGAATATTAAAAGAGAAGGGGACCACATGGAATCCTACCTCGGTGCCACTGAGTCATGAGGAGTTATGAAATATGAATTTGTCAAAGCGTCCTGTGACATTTGAACCCTCCATCGGCGCACCGAGAGAGAGGGGGGAGAGAGAGAGAGAGAGAGAGAGAGAGAGAGAGAGAGAGAGAGAGAGAGAGAGAGAGAGAGAGAGAGAGAGAGAGAGAGAGAGAGAGAGAGAGAGAGAGAGAGAGAGAGAGAGAGAGAACCCAGGGTGTTTCCCTCGAAAGAAAAAAAATACTAAAAACATCTGTTGGGTGTAGGAACTGAAGTCATCCCTCTGAGATGTCGTAATGCCTCTGTGAGTGAGTGAGAGTGTGAGTGTGAACCCTACTTCATACTGGCATTCCTGTGAGCACAACTGGCCTGCTGGAGCCTGAGTGATCCTAAATATGTGACTGAGAATACTTTCTAGCTGTGATGTTTCCACATTACAGAATGAGATGGAACTTAGAATACAAAAAAGAAGACGGTCATGGAAAGGCGAGGGTGTCAAACCCTGGAACTTTATTTGTTCTGATTTTCTTGCGTGCTGCTCTTTATCAAACTGACCGGCCAGCTTTTACCAGCCCACCCAGGCCCGCATTTCTCAGGCCTGAGGCTGTCAAACGAACCAAATATTTGTAGAGTGTTCATGATTTTAAAGGGTTCATTGTTGTATCGGGTTGATGGGGTGTGCTGTAGGAAAGAAAAAGAACCAAAAGATATTATTATAGCGGTTGTACGATGCCATTTCCACCGCCGGTAGAATAACTGAAAGCTGCAGCGGCACGCCCGTCTGAGCTAAATGCTGATTATGCTAACCGTATGCCTAACCTCAGAGCTGGTGTTAAATAATAATGTACTCGTGATTAAATCCCTGATTATCAATTGCTGATTATTCATCCCAGTGATTTCAGGGACGCAATCTATTCTCCTTCTGTTGGTGTCTTAATTTAACATCTTTGACTTGCGTTTAAGTGCGGCAGGCGAGTTAAATAAAGAGTTTCGACACAATATACACAATTGCATCGGACACACGGCGCATCACAAGTGGTAACTTGGGCAATGAGTGAATCAGGGAATGGCCGCGCGGAGGGCTGAGCGATGATGCAATAGCCTCATCTGTCAACTATCCCTGGCATCAACACAAAACGAATGCATTGTGCTATCATGATGCATTATTTTGCAGTCTATTTTAATTATGATGAATTATGCTTAACAAGAATTTCAATTCGAGCCTCGAAGCATTTGAAGTGGCCAAGTATTACAATGAAACCTTTGTTTGCTTCATTAAGATAGGAGAACAGTGGCATAAACGTATGAATTACGTTGATATTCCCGATGTTGTCAGATTGTTTCTCGACCAGCCTGTAGCCTGGTGCTTCAACAGAATGGATTCTGGCAAATGTAGTTCTGAGGTAGACACAGTCGTTGAGTCTCGTTGTCTATGCCTGTTTCACAGAAGGGGCAAAAAAGCAAGCTTACCATTTAGCGGATCAATGACGATTCCCCTGTAGTATCTGTAGTCCAGCAACTGAGAGGCGGTTTAAAGAGCATCTCCGGGCCGAAAGACATCACACTTTGTGGTGGCACGCGGTCTGCCAGGGCATATTAATAGAAAGTTGTGTGTGCCTCCGTTTAATTCGAAGCGTTGCTCAGGCTTTGGCTTTGTTGCATCATGAACAGGAACGGTGATGGCGGCGGTGAAGAGCTTGCTGCGAGAGCTCACTGTGTGTCATCTCCTCTCATTCTTGCCATTTTTAACCGACGTTTTTATTCGCCTTGATAAAAGACGGTTACGGCCTCGTTGCGCCAATATCACCCATCTCTCCCGGCACTTTTTATTTTTTTATGGTCACAACATGATGGTCTGGGGTACAAAACCTAAAATGGATTTTTTTCCTCCTCCTTAACCGTCTCGGCTTCAACAAAACGAGTTCCAGAAAGAGTGCCTCCATGGTGCTGCTTTCAAATAGAGATAATAACGACAATGATGACTTTGTATTTTTCCTGTCATTCATTTGTAAAAAGAGAAAACTCTTTTTACCAATTGTGTGTGACAGAATGACAATGACTTGATCGGTGTGTTTGTCCGTTAGCGATATGGATGAACATTGCCTATCCGTCCATCCGGTGTTGTTTTTGTTTTCACTACTTCTTTATCTTGTGTTTTTATGCGAGTGCGTCGCGGGGCTGCACTGTGGGAGCCATTTTGGAACGGGTGGCCTCACAGCGCCGTCCCCGTTGCCTCCCATTGGCTGACAGCAGGAAAGCTTCCAGGCGCAGGTTGATGCACAAAGCAGTAGCTTATGGCATGGCCCGAGGCCTTGTGCGTGCACATGCACGCACACATGCACACGCACACCTCACAGATGTTCTCACAATGTCTGCAACCGTGCATATAACCTAATCAGACTCGAATCACATTCATGGCTTACACATACAGACACACACACACCCGAGTGCGGGCAAGGGAGATCGACAGAGTGGACACGGGGATTAAATCTATCGACTGTGTTCTGACTGGATTGGCAGATTAGTTGGTTTTTAAATCCAGACCATAGGGCGATCGGGTCGGTGACACTCGCGCCAGGCAGACAGCGACACAGACAACACCGGGGAAAATAGATAAATAAAGAGGGAAGGAAAACGCTTTATTACCTCTTGTAGTTTTTTGCTAGTTTGTTAGCCCTTGGCGCCTGAACCCTCCCCACACACACACACACACACACACACACACACACACACACACACACACACACACACTACCCCCCCCCCCCCCACACACACACACACACACACACATACTGACACACACAATTTGCCTTCACGTCGGTAGACAGGCGTAGAGTAGCTATTAACTCTTAAAAGCAGCACTTGCTGACAAGGAGGTTCGAGGTTATGCGTGGGCCTCTGTGTGCGTGCGTGTGTGTGTGTGCGTGTGTGTTCCTTCCTTTGGTGTGTGTGCATGTTTTTGCGTATATGCATGCTTTGCAACACTGGTAAAATGCCGGTCTGATGGCTCCCGTGGGTCTCTTGATGCAGCCGTCGCTCCTTTTTAAAGTTCAAACAATTACATTCTCCAAGCCGTTCCATAAACACTCTCAGGCTGTTTGTGTGTGTGTGTGTGTGTGTGTCTTTGTGTCTTGTTTGTGTTTGCTGGTTGTGCATGTGCGTGTGTGTGTGTAGCATCGGAGCTAGAGTAGGGTACAGTCTGAGGCAGAGTGATTTAGCGCCTCATTGCCTATGTCCTCTGTATTCGCTTGCCCGGTGAATATACTCCAAACCTTTCCAGTCCACTTTGACCACACATGGAGGTGTCTGACTGTGTTTTTTCTGAATAATTTGGACATAATGCTCTTCCAAATAATCCTATGTTTGCAACTTATTCCTGAAACCTATTCTTTTCAGTCACATACGCTTTTATCCAACCTGGATTTGCAGTGAAAGGTTTTCAGATACTCAGTAGCTACCGCTGTGAAGGCATGTTGCTCAAGGATGCACACAGGCAGAGTGAGGACATTGGGGGACGAGCCCAGAGCCGTTAGGCTGTGAGTTAAACATCCTGAGCACTCGTTCGCATGTTAACTCCTACCATAGTCAAATCCTTTGTATCCACAGGTTCAGGGTAGCGTTTTGAACACATGCTTCGCGTTGTGCCGGCGAAACGCACATTTCTTGTCGCGTTGTGCCGGCGAAATGCACACTT